>NW_006263594.1:661815-664756 GCF_000469605.1 Apis dorsata | reverse complement strand
CGTCGCGGCGTCACCACGGCTGGTAGCCAGGCAACGCGCATAATACGACCACCGTGAATAGTTTGAAACGAAACGGTCGCGAGAGCGGATCGACTCCTTCCACGATCTTTCTCTTTCCCTCTCTCCCTCTCTCTCTTTCTCCGTCCTTCTTTCTTTCCTCTCCTCCTCCCCTCCGCTCCGATCCGTCGTCGCCGTCGTCGCCGTCACCGTCGTCGTCGTCGTCGTCGTCGTCGGCGAGCGCGCTCGATGGAGAACGGAAGTGGCACGCGACGACACCGAAGGAGACCGAGGGAACGCTTGTACGTACACGTTGTGCACGTTTTCATGCCGCGTTTCCATATCTATCTCGTGGCGGTAGTTTATTCGAATAAAGGCGTTCATTTCTTTTCTTTTCTCGTTCTTTTTTGTTGTTGTTGTTTTTTCGCGAGAAAAGAATGGAGAAGTTTTTTATTTTTTGAAGATAATTTTTTTTATGGTGGTGACGATGGATTGGGTTGTATTCCTATGAGAAGTTTGAGCGAGTGTTTCTCTTCTTTTAATTTTCGATCGTGATTTGAGAAATTCGATCGCGAAAAGACGAACGATAAGCGAGTCAAAAGTTGTTGTTGTTGTTATTAAAAAAAGTTATATATCGTTTTCGTCGTATCGTATCTCTCGTGGAAAAATTTAAAAATAAATACGTCGTTTTGCGTTCCATCTATCCCGATATATCGTTCGATAATAATCGAGGAATAAACAGGGGCGGGGAAAGAAGAAATATACATCATCACGGTTTGATGAAGTCAATTACTCCTTTGAATACTTCATCTTTTTTAATTGTCGGAATAGTGAGTTTGATACGATACGATCACGCGTGTGCGTGTGCGTGTATGTGTGTGTATATGTGTGTTCAGTTTCAATTTATCGAGTAAGATGAGTTATGTAAAGTCATTTGAATGACGAAGGTTACCTTTAAATTATTCTTTAGTCTGATGTATTTTTAACAACGGTAACAGTAGTCGAAAAGGAAAAGGACAAGGCTCGAACTTTCTACAAAGTTTCGATTTCTAAAAAAACGAATGGAACGGTAGAAATAATTGGCCCACGTCCAAATATATGTACCACGTTCAGATACGACGATAATTATATACGCGACTCGATTCGATTTAATCGGTAAGATAGCACTTGCTATAACACGGCGCGTTATAATGCGCGTTAAAATGCGAGAGTTCGAATCGATGGTGTAATAACCCGCCTTTGCTTGTACACGCTGGTTTTGTTTTCGCGTAGCGTCGTAAATAAATACACGGTATCGCATTTTCTTTCGATGTTATAAAAGGAGAAAGGTCGGCAGGCGCCGTTTCATGCACCGAGCCGAGCTAAAAGTTTCGTCGATCGAGTGAGTAGGCTCGCCACACAAAATCGATCGTGTATACTCGTGAAGGACGAAACAAATGGCGCAAGAATTCTATAAAGAAGCTCTGTTCGCTCGAATATCATTTATCTTGCATTTATCGCGGTTAATTTCTCACGATAATTTAATACAAATAAAAAAAAAAAAAGAATAAATAATTACAAATTTTCGATACAGTGTCGATATTTGATGAGAATGAATAGATCGATTCGAAAATCTTGCAAGATAAACACACGAGACAGTATATTTGTTGTTGCGTGGCTATTTTAATACCATGTCAAGGAGTTAATTACGTACGCTCAAGATCAATCTTCGTTCCTCATTGGAACGGTATGAAACTGGGACGTATTGTAATTCCCACGTGAAATTCCTTGAAGCGTTTAATCGAAGCCTTCCATTCATTCCTCTTCCCTCCATGCTAATTTCTTTCGTCACGAACGCGTATTATTATTATTATTATTCTCCTCGAGCTTATTTTAGGTCGTTAACTTTCATCGAGTTCTTTCGTTCCTTTGTATCGTACGAATCCAACAAATTCGTTCGAACCAATCCAAAAATTCGCGAATCGAAAAGAGATTTTTAAGAATCTTTTCTTCCTTAATTAGGTTATCTTTAATCTCGTTCGATCAATTCGTCGAGTAATAAAATTATTTATTACGCATCAAAGTAATTAAATATAATTGCACAATGTGAATATATGTAAAGTAGACGAATGTTGTTGCATGCAAATTTACCATATCGCGATATAAGTTAAAAAGACGAGGACGAGTTCGTTGCGTAAAAAACTAGCGTCCAATTCCTTTTCTTTCGTTTTTCGTCGTTGAATTCACGCGAAATCGACGCATGCGCACTCTCGCTTCGGTTCGTCAAACCGTCTTTCCATCTAGCACACTCTTTTTCTTCTATACGAAAAAACCAAACAAAGCGTAACCTCGCTTGATCTTCCGACAAATTTTCGAAAGAGATTAATTATCGAAACTTCTTATTTATATTCGTTTAATTTCTACTTTTTTTTTCTTTTCGTTCAAAAAAATTATTCTTCATTCGGCTAATTTTTCTCGTTCGGTTTCAAACAAATGGAAAATATTTTAAACCGAGAAGATATCCGTTACGTGTGTTTGCGCTACCGCTGTGCGTATATCGCTGCCAAATATCGCGATGGAACGCGGACCAACAGGTTGGGGGGAAAGGGAAGGGGAAAGGGGGTGAAAGGGCAAAAAAGAAAGGGATTAAAATTGCGCAGGTAGTGAGTCCGCGGTATGCGAGGAAAAAAGGAGGATTTCGATGGGAGGAATGGATCGAGGGCCGAGTAATTCGATGCAAATGGAAAAGGGGGACGCATCGAGGACACGGGTTCCACCAACCTCGAACACGCCGCGAACGAAAACGACTCGTATAGACTCGCACGGGCGAGAAGGCGAGGGGTGGCTTTTAGCTGGAATTCTCGCAAAGGGCGTGATCGATAAACCGCGACACCATTTCACAAAGGCCTCCGTGTGCCTTTTCTCCTCCTCTCCCTCCCCTCTTGTCTCTATTCCAAGCAGAACG
>NW_006263594.1:659706-661558 GCF_000469605.1 Apis dorsata | reverse complement strand
TTTTTTTTTTTTTTTTTTTTCAAAACTCGTCAGACTCGAGACAAATTTATTGTTGTTATTGTTGTTGTTATAGATATTTGTTGGAAAGAAGATAAAAATCATGAGAAAAAGAGGGAGGGGGAAGAAAAGAACATTTCATTCAGGGCAGAGTTGGACAAGTTGGAAAAAATAATTTAAAAATTTCGAATAAAATTACTTTAAATGATTATTTAATTAAAATGCTCGAACAACATTCATTCGTAGCTATTATAGTTGGTTTTTGCATAATCTCAGCCGTTATATGCAATTATTATTATGCGAACGATAAATTATTCAAGTAACTTTATTCTTAAGTTTAAACTATTAAATTTTCCCCATCTGTAACTGTCCGTATTTAAACCTCGATGTATTAGCACAGGCATCCAGAGCATTCTAACGTGTAGATATCATATAAAAATTTTTTTATTTTCTCATAATATGCGTAACATGATTCATAACGATAATTTATGTAAATATAATTTTGCATTCCAGTAATTAAGGTAAAAATTGTACGTATACTATAGATAGTTTCGAAAATATTTCTTCTTAGATTATTATCCTTAACGTATTAAAATACTCGAATATTTATTCGTAGCTATTATAATCGATCCGCTTTTCCACAGCCGTTATTTGCAATTATTATTATACGAACGGTAAATTATTGAAGTAACTTTATTCGTAACTACTTTAACTTCAACTAAATTTTTAAATTTTCCCTGCCTATAATCACCTCTATAATTTAAACTTTGAATAGAATTCAGAATTATTCTAACGTATCGATAATATAAAAATTTTTAAAAAAAGAAAAAAATCGAAATTCTGCTGGAAAAGTAGAAAAAAATCTGTTTCCATTTTGCTCGATAATAAAAGAATATTGATCACGAAAAGTTTGTGAAAAATTCTTTATAATATCTAAATATAATTTAACAAGTTGAGAATGATTATATTTCTTCGTTATTAAATTTATGTTATTATGTTATGTTATTAAATTTCAGTCTTTATAGATATATCATAACATGTATACGCTAATTATAATTCGTGACGATAATTTAATTTATAAATGTAATTTCGTACTCGAATAAATTACTACTAGATAGTTTCGAAAATATTTCAGCACCCAGTAATTATCCTTAATACGTAACTTCGTAAACAAAAATAATTTTTACCATTTCGAAATATTCAAGTTATAGCTTTTTTATTGCTATATAGTGTAAATAAAAGGTTTAAAGTGGAGACAGAAATCCTAGCAAAGATAGTTATTACAATATTCATCCATTTGGCACTAAATTATTATGTTTTGAATAATAAATTAACTTTATCCAAGTAACTTTACTTTAACTATTAAATTTTCCCCATTGCTGTCTGTAAATCTAATTGCATTAACATATAAAAATTTTTTTATTTTCTTATAATAAACTAATTATGATTTGTAAAAAAAGTTTAATTTATATAAATGTAATTTCGTAGTAGTTAAGATAATAATTGTACATATATTATAGATATATACTTTTCGAAAATATTTCAACTTAGATGATTACTCTTAACGCGAATTCATAAATAATTTTTACGATTTCGAAATATATGAAATTATAGCTTGTTTACTTCTATGTAATGTCAACAAAGTGGAGACAGGCGGTCCTAAGCGAAGGACATCAACTTGTTGAGAAAAAAATAACCGGTTAAAAATTTCGAATAAAATTAGTTTTTAAATAATTACTTATTAAAATCCTCGAATAACATTTATTAGTAGTCGATCCTCTTTATATATATAAAAGCTCGATCATTCGCCGTTAAAATTATTCGCGCGATTATTTATTATCCTTTCGAACGATAA
>NW_006263594.1:655276-659463 GCF_000469605.1 Apis dorsata | reverse complement strand
AAAAAAAAAAAAAATCAATCGTTTCAGGGAGACGTCTCGATTGACGATGACGATGTTGGTGACGAACGACACTTCGGACGGGCGTAATGGGACGAATGCGTGGGACCAGGAGGACGTCGTTTCGTCGGAATACAACGTGACGACGACGGCGAGCGGAGCGGCCAGCAAGACGAGTCACTTCGAGACCGATTTGCACGGGAACGTTAACATCCTTCTCGGCGGGTGAGCATTTACAATTCGATCCAACTTTTGATCATTTTTTAAAAAATGCATTTTAACATGTTTTCAATTTGCTTAAATATTTTTTTCCCCTTTTTCTTACGAGCAGAAATCACGAAGAATTCGTTCGGATTTAAACGTTTGTCCGTTGAATCGCGGAGAATCATCGTTGTGGATTTTTGTCGAACAGCTTTGAAATGAAATTATCGGTGAATTTTTACCTCGAACAAGTTATTTGAAATTATTGAAAGATTCGTTCAAATATTTTTCTACCATCCCATGACAAGTATCCCAGTAGTAAAATTTATTCCCAATTTATGGGAATGATTTCATCGTCTCTGAAATAGAGATAATTATAAAATTTAATTCGAAGTTATTTTCGTTCAAATCGCATCGGACTATTAAATAAATTAATAGCGACACGTTTTTCCTTCTCTTTTTTCTTTCTTTCTTCGCGAATAAATTATCTTGGTTATTTTCAACGGTTTCATCGAATAACGTGATTGATCAACGCGTTACGTAACGCGTTGAACGACGTAGACGTTGCATTTAAAATTTAAATAATACGGCGAGCCGCGAAACGAACGGACGTCTGAATTCAGAGAAAAATTGTGGCGAAATGGAAGTATGATGTTAAGAAAAAAAAAATTTGCTCGCGTTCCCGCTCTGCCCATAATCGGGAGGGGGGAGCGTGTTAACGAACGCCCGCAGCGTCCCGTCCGCCCTGCTCAATTAAAGTCTAATGAAACTTTCTTCGCCGCTATTCCCGACAAGGTAAAGAAAAGATAACATCCGGCGAGAATGCTCTAGCCTCCTTTCTACACCACGCCGTACACGCCGTATTTACCGAGTGAACCACCGACGGATCAGTGTTTCTCAAACTCGATCGCTCAAGGGCAAGCAAGGAGCGAAACTTTTCACCGACTTTTGTAAACAAACGGATCTTGAAAAAAAAAGAGAGAGAAAGAAACGCGATAAATATGTATATTAAATTAAATTAATACGCAAAACGGGGGAAAAAAACTCTCTTTCTCAACAATTTGAATCGACGACAACAGTTTTGAACGAATTTATCCTTCATCGAATTTACATATCAGAGTTCGATCCTCGAATTCAGCTGAATGAGAATGGGAATAAAAAGTCGAACGGAAATAAATAAGGAGGACGGGTCGTGTTATTACGGTAACCGTGATCCCTTTGTATCGCGAAGAATGGCCCGAATTGCCACGATTGGCGAATGCTTGCGGTCGTAGAAATTGCGCCTCGAGCCAACCGTGAAATCGCGGCCTCTCTCGTCCTTTTACGCGGTTCCTCGAGTCGCGGATTCTTTCCTCGCTCCTCCAACAATTTCCAACTTTCGAAAGTTCGACCCATCGAGAGACGCGCGCGCACGAGTGAAAGCAATAATCGTTATCGCACGGATCGTAAAAGAATGGGGAAAAAAGGAGAAGAAGAAGAAGAGAGAGAAAAGGAAAGAAAGAATTGTGAGTTTACGTCGGTTTTTTCAACACGAGTTAATGGAGTTAGGTTAATCTTTTCAACGGTTGCTCTTTTATTACTCACGTTTTCAAGAAGAATCCTCGCTTTCTCGACGGACGTACCATTGTGTAATTGTTTTCTGTCGCCTATAATATAGAGCAGTTCGGTTTTAATTCGGTTGAAATCGAATTTTTATTTGTTTTTCGTTCGTTAGAGAGATAGTAAAAAATTTCGATTAAATTTTCTTCGCACGTTTCTATGGTATTAAAGTTGTCGAAGCTTGTTCGGACGAGGGCTATGATCTACGCAGCGGTTTCAAGCATGGCGGGAAAGGTTAACGCGCGCTAAATATACGCTCGATGGTCCCCATTCCCTCTCCTATGCTATGGTTATTCTCACTACTATGGTACGTGATACTTGCAGGGCGATGCTCAGCGGGGTGATTATGGTTGTCCTCCTCATGTGTTACTGCTGTCACAAGAGCATTCGAAAGAATCGGCCGCAAGAGTATCCGCAATACTGGAGGACGGAACCAGACGCGCACAGCCTCGAGGTGTTCACCACGGAAGCGCATGCCGCCGTGAGTATCTCTGTTTCCATCCATTTCCAGCCAGAGATCGATCGATCAACGCTCCTTTATCCTCGTACGAAACTATTACTACTACATTGTAATTTCATCGATGCATTTTTCCTTCCTTCCTTTCTTCGATTCGTGCATCGAGTTTTCGAAGACGAGAAATATCCTTCATCGAATAAAATCAATCCTTCCAAGATTTATAACCGTTTTGAATATATATTTTCCGATTTCATCGATCCATTTCTCCTTTCTCCCTTCCTTCCGATTCGTGCATCGAATTTTCGAAGAAACGAAGAAATCAAATTATTCACTTATCAGGCGCGAAAGAGTCGAGAAATATCCTAAATCAATCCTTCCAAGATTTATAATCGTTTTGAATATAAATTTTCCAATATTTCTCCGTTCCAAAAATACTTTTTTACCGCGAACAGTAAGGCTGACGCAACTTTTTCTCTTAAACTTTCGCGATTAACGTATTCCGTGTAGAAGAGAGGCTATTAGCACATACGTCATTTTTTACAAGTATAATAGAAACGTCGCCTCTACAGAAATAATTCGCTTGCAATAATTTGCAAATTCTCTCTAGGCAAAGAGGGGGGATAGAACGATAGGATGAGATCGCAAGTTCGAGAAAAATTTATAACCGCGTGGAGCGGTTATTAAATATCGCGTGGCGTTTATTACGCTCGGTCTGTACGCGAACTGTGTACGCGCGTTATGTAAGGGCACGGTTAAAATAGCTCGCATAACGAGCACACCGAACTTTCCGTGGTCCGATCGGATCGAGGTGGATTTAGGCGGCCATATCTACCCGAAACGGCCTCGAAACAATAGCTTATTGCCCACTTTCGAGCCGGGCCAAAAACTAAAATGGCGGAACCACAGACCCAACGTTCCATCGAGAATTAGCGGATTTTCGATCGAGGCGTATCTAAAATACGAACGTATTATGCGCGGATCAAGCTAGCAACAAATACGCCAATCATTCTGTGAAATCGTTTTTTCGCTTCCTTATCGACTAAGCCGATCTTTTTTTTTTCTTTTTCTCGAAACTTTTTTTATTTGTTACGATGTAATTAATTATGTGAATAAATGAACGAATTCAAATTTATATAAGTTTTTCTAAAATTACTTCGATAAAATTTTATTCGATACGTTTGATAAAGTTGAAGTCGGCTTTTGAATAATTTCGAATAACTGGTAATTTTTAACTTGAAACTTTAACCAGTTACTTTTTCAACTCGTCGATGCTGAAACGTTGTTTTCTAGAAATTCGTGGAAATGGCGGCGCGTGATGTCGAGGAGGAGATACGAAGCAGGCTGTCCGATCTAAAAATATTGGAAAATTGGCAATGACGTAGCGGTCAGGTACCGCGGGAATAACTATGATTCGAGGGAATAAATAATCAAGCGGTAGGATGCTAATTAGAGTCTAGACTAGCTCGTAATTAATGTCCAGATGAGTCAACCATTGTAGCAAAGCTTATATAATCGTATAAGCGAATAATTAATAATTCGTGCAAAACATCTGGATTGTCATCCGTCGAGTAGATTGAACGATAAAACCAATCGTTCCTTATCGTTCTCTCGTAAATCAATTAAATTCCCAAGATTAACCACGGGAAACATATATATAAACTCGATTTGAAATTTTCAAGCGAGGCGGGAAAATAATTCACTATTATTTAAATTATTCATCGTTATTTCTTGAACGATGAATAATTTAAATAATTTCTTTATAAATTATTATTAACGATCCGTTATAATTTAAAATATCATGCCATGCATATATAAAAATTCTTTCACATCAAAAATAAAATTCTTCGATTCGAATTAATTTAAATTATAAATTTAAATTTATATTATTCACAATCGAATCTCAAAATCGTTCGAAATCGTTTTTCAAACGACG
>NW_006263594.1:653169-654935 GCF_000469605.1 Apis dorsata | reverse complement strand
TTTTTTTTTTTTTTTCCAGTGCTGCGAGAGGCAACAACAACAACAACAACAATCGGCGACGACCGAGGGAAACCAGGACGAGAGCGCCTACGACGTTTTATCCTGCCCCGTAACTCCGATTTCCGGCCCCGGCCCACCTCCAACTTACGACAGCCTGATCTTCGATCCGAAAAGCCTACCCACCTCGATGGAGAAGAAGGGTGGAGAGACACCCGGGTCCATCGTTCCCTCGATGGTGTCCACGTTATTGGGGCTGAGCACGAGCGTGAGATCGGGTCTGGAGCGTAACGAGGCCGTCGAACAGCAAGCATCGGACGAGGGATTGCCTTCCTACGAGGCCGCTTTAAAGTTGGACGCGAACGGTTACGTGTGACACGCCCCTGATCCCCGAGAATTTTTCACGATTGTGTTCCTTAGCGTTGTGTTCCTTTCCACGGAGAGCGAGATGAAGAACGAAGGGACGAGGCAAAGAAAGATGGAAGAAAGAAAGGGGATTGGAAATTAGATAGTGTCTTTCGTCTTTCTTTAGGTTTTTAGATCTCGAGATCGGAGAGAAAGTTGGCCGAGTGGAATCCTAGCTTTGATTAATTGACGCGAGCTTAGGAAAAAATTATTTCCCTGATTCCCGTAGTTTTAGAGAGAGAGAGAGAAAGAGAGAGTATGTGTGTGCGTGTGTGCGTGTGCGTTTTCGATGGACAAAGATTTTCGATTAAAGATACGATCAGCGTGGATAATAAAATACTGGTCCGCTTCTAATGTTAAAAGACGCTTAGTTCTTGAAAGGGAATAAGATCCTCGATTCCTCGATTCCCTATTCTATCGATACGAATCGTAAAGGAAAACGCGAATAGGCGAACAAAGAAAAAACGAGAGCGAACGAAACGAAGAAAAATCCGTGAAGCGATTTATCTCGTTGTATAGATTACTTTCAAATTTCGCGTAACGTAATAATAATCCGTGTATAACCTGAGTAAACTGAATAAACATCGGGGGAATAATAATAATAGTATAACGCGAGTTATGTTAGCTCGCTAATCTTCTTAAAGATCCGAAGAATTGATCCTAAAAATACACAAAGCTTGAAACGTTATTTCGAGCGAATCGATCGATGTAAATTCGTGTAAATAAAAAGGGGATAGAGAGATAGAGTTATAACAAAATTATTATATTTGCTCCGAGAAAAGCTTCTAATCCGATTCTAATCATTAAAAAAAAATATATGCAAACTCGGCGTAAGAAATCGATCGTCTTATCCTTCACCCGGCGAAGGCCACTTTAGTGGTCCTCAATCATATCGTTGATCAGCTTAAAGACCACTTTAGGCGGGCATGAATTACGCCTTCGTTTATGGTTCGTTCGCTGGAGCTGATCGAGTGTCGCGAATTCGTCTACGCCGTTACTCGACGCGATTCGACTTCAACTCCTCCTCGGAACGTGCGCGCGCAACCAACGAATATTTCCCATCGTTGCGGCGAAAAATCGCTACAATTTTTCGACCGGGATGGCGATCGATGAAGATATCAAGAGGTAATTTTTCGTGTACGGGGGAGAAGAAGAAGGAAAAAAGAAAAAGAAAAAGAAAAAAAAAAGAAAAAGAAAAAGAAAAAAGAAAAAAGAGCTTTGATCGAGGTAAAGCGAGGAAGGTAATAGAACGATTTGGTTTTTTTAACTCTTCTTAAAGAAATGGAACGCATCGATTTTACTCGGCTCGAATTCGAATAATTTATCCTCAAGGCTGTTTGCAAATTAATTGCAACGATTTATTC
>NW_006263594.1:651727-653086 GCF_000469605.1 Apis dorsata | reverse complement strand
GAGAGAGAGAGAGAGAGAGAGAGAGAGAGAGAGAGCTAATAAAACGAACTTTTGATTAATTATCGGATATCTTAATGATAACGAGTGTGTTACAAAACACGTTCGTCTAGTGGAAACAAAAGGGACAAGACAATTTTACATATTATCTACTTCCTTTCGAGTTTTTCTCGGTTACGTAAGGAAAGGCAAAAAAAAAAAAAAAAAGGAAGGAAGGGGAGAGAGGAGAGGGGAGAATCGTTATTTAGACAAAATTACAAATCTGAAATGACATTACGCGTAATATTAATTTCAATAATGTAAATGATAATGAATATGTCACAATTTGCTTCGTCGTGCGAATTATTTAACGTGTTTCATTTTCGAAAAGGAGGAACTGATAAAAGATAAGCATCATTATCGTTATCGAGTAGCTAATTTCAAAATTAGCATAAAACTAATGCCATCCTTGTAATAGAAATCTACTGATAATGATTTCTAAGTGTAATTAAATGATAAAAATGTAAATTTTTTTATTTATTTATTCTTATCGAGTGTGATAATAATATATATGTATATATTTTTTTTTATATCTTGTAGATATCGACACTAGATAAATGTCTAATGCTCATTTTTGTATTTTCTTTCTTTTCAATTTCAATTATTTTGAAAAAAAAAAACAAAATACCACATATACAAAGAAATCATTGATGCTCAACATCAAAAGGAAACGTTTATATTTCAGTTTATCCTTAGTTCGCTCTTATCAATTCCTCTTATCGTAAACCACGAATATTTTTTTTTTTTTTTCCATATAAATAAAAACTCTTTCCACTTATTACATCAATTAATTCAATATAACTAATTAATAATAATTTGTGTAACATAACATAAGTAACGTGACGTAACTAACCAATAAAATATTTGATAATATATGCTCTAGATGCACGATTTCTATATTATACGATAACCTTATCATTGTTTGTTTTAATTTCACTCCGCTTATCATTTAGATATGATAGTCGAGGAAAACTATTTTTTCGTTCGAAAGTTGGAAAGTTGGAGATAAAAGATAAAAAAAAGTCTCGCAATTTTCATTTTTCCATCGCCCCGAGCGGCGAACGAAGAAGAAGAAGAAGGGATGGAAACGACCCTCGTGATTCGACGATTTCCGCCGATAATAAAATATCGTTTCACGCCCGTTTCGAAAGGAAGTCTTTTTTAATCGACAAGCATCGCGAGATATCGACGAGACGAAATCGTATAACTCTCCCTCGAATATTCTATCGAACGATCAATTCAAAATTTAACAATAATTCGATGTATACCGTCGTTGGATTTTTAGAAAGAGCGAGACCTGTTGAAGAATACTCGATGAGAAGC
>NW_006263594.1:649347-651648 GCF_000469605.1 Apis dorsata | reverse complement strand
TATATATATATATATATATATATATATATATGTCTCGATTGTTTGGCCTTGCTTTTTATGGTGGCATATTTTATTATCCGCTCATCGACATTGTTCCACGACAGGATAATCACGTATTTTACAACGTAAGAAAAGACCAGCTTTCGTTTTTTCAAAGTCTTCTCTCCCTTTTCCGTATTTACCCATTTAGGGTTAATAGGATATTTTCGGTTTTAAAGAGGCATCGAATAAGCGTTGGCGCAACGTTCGCTCGTTGCGTTTCAACGGTTCCGCGCATGCTCCATGATTCGAAGTTTTTCTTCCTTCAACAAGTTTTTGCACAGTAATAAAATTGGTCATGATCTCAAAAGGAGTTAAGACGCTGTTCAGTGTGACATTCATTTTTTGTTTTTAGGAGAGAATTTTACAATTAATTTATTTCTCGATCTCGAGTTATTATTTGTCTCGAATTTTATTTTGAATTGTAAAAAAAAAAAAAAAAAAGAGAGAGAGAGGAACAAATTAAATTTTTTTTACGTTCCGCTCACGACTCGAATAAGAAACTCGTTCCATTTCGGTTCAGATAGACGAGTTGCTTGAACAAATAACCGATCCACGAGTAGCAGTAACGGCGGGAAAGACAATGGCAGAGGCGAGCCAAGATCGTCTCGAGTCGTTTCCTCGTCGCGTATGTCCTCGAAAGCGGTGAAAGCGGCTAACAAAGAGCATCAGAGTGTCGTAATTATTATATTATTTCGAAGCAAACGCCATTTAATTTTTCTCTTTTTTTTTAATCCAGTGAATTTTTCAATCTTTATGAGATGTTTTCATCCTTAGAAAGAAAAGTTATTCCGATATCTTTATCTATCTAATCCTGTATATCTATATTTATAATTGTTGATTCGTTTGTTCTCGAATGTAGAATATAAATCAAGATTAATTAATATTTCGAATTCCTCCTCCTCCAAAGCAAGATAAAATTATTCGAATAATTTTTCGAATGATAAATTAGCATATAGGTAAAGCTATTTTTATTCGTCATTTAATTGAACGATTCTTTAAGTAAAATAAAATTCCATCGAAAGTCCATCGAAAGTTTGTAACGAAGGAACGACACGCGTGACGATAAATTATAAGTTGATACGGCGTTAAATTCGCGTGAAATTTTCGTGAAATAATAGGACAATAAATTTAACAAATTTGCTATATCGAAATCGTTCGACATAGATTAATAATTCTGAAAAAAAAAAAAAAAAAAAAAAAATACGACACGATAACTACTGCCAACTGTAAAACTAATTACACGCATATTACGTAATAATAAAGTCTCAAAGATTGGCGGCAAATTTATTATTATAATCGTCTATTTTAAGTTTCGCGTTTGAAGTTTGTTTTTTTTTTTTGATTAAAAATTTAAACTTTAACGAATTACGAAACGAATATTTCTAAATGAAATGATCGGGAAAAATGTTCGAACGATGAAACGATAAAACCGAAGACAAAAATGAACGATTTAGAGGCTTGAATTTCAAAAAAAAAAAAAAAACGAAACACGGGAAGAAATATTAATGGAGTAATTATTGAACAATAAAATAAAAAGCGATTTTATGGCCGTTAAATCCTCGTCAAACGATTTGTTCTTGCCATAAATTTATCGAAATAACGATAAATTCTTAAACTTATTTATATATAATTGGGCAACATTGAGATCGCGTATAATTTATTTTAAAGGTAATTAAAAAAAAAATAAAGATTAAAGAAAAAAGACATTATTAATGGATGCAATTGCGAAGATTATAAAAAGTTGCCTTATAATCAATACTTGATCGAAAATTCGAAATATATAGTCGTAGTTTTAATCGATTTACTCTACTCCTATCCATTACTACATATTCACGATTTAAATATTTACCGTTTCTCACTTTCTTTCGGATCGATCACCGTATTTCATAAACACGGCGTCACAAATAAATTCGTCGTAAAAAGAAAGGGGAAAAAAAAAGAAAGAGAGAGAGAAGAGAAACGGATCGATCGAACTTCGTGCAAACAACGATAAATAAAGCTTATTACCGCTATTTATCTTCGCTATTAAGCAAGTTTTTGCTGCCTTTAGACTTTATCGTGGAAACACGCTTTGTTCGATAAATTCGGCCAAGTACGTTCTTCCGATACCGCGCTCGATTTCATTGCCCCCGAAACCTTGAACGACGTTATTAAATTGTGCAACTCATCGCACGGCCAGCTTCCTTGTGCGTGGATCTACATTGCGTGGGTGGCCAACAACAATTACGAGAACATCCAACGATCGTCTCTCTTCAACCG
>NW_006263594.1:641869-648983 GCF_000469605.1 Apis dorsata | reverse complement strand
TCTCTCTCTCTCTCTCTCTCTCTCTCTCTCTCTCTCTCTCTCTCTCTCTCTCCTATGCGTTTTTTTCATCCTATCCAAATGCAAATTATTTCTTATTTCCATTTCGAATTTCTCGATAAATAATGATCGATCGATTCGATGTACTCGAGAGATAATGTAATAATTATTATTAACTATTCGAAACACGGAAAATTCTGCGATCCTTCTATTTCCGAGAATATTATTACATTCGTATCATTGATAAATTTAACAGGATGTACTATTTTAGCTCGACAGATAATTTTATATATTCCGTTTACTGTGTAAAAATTATTTTAAAATGAACGAATCATCGATCCCGGAATGTATATTGTTTAGTTACGAGTTTTTTAGAGAAACGAAGAGTTCTATTTTCTCGAGATTTTTCCGCAGGATACCCAACGAGAACTCGTTTTTCGACGATAGATAAAATCATAAGAAGCTATATATATATATATATCATTTTTCCTTTACGAATTTTCTACGTATTCAACGAGAAAGGAAGTCCAGTCTGGCCTAGTTTCCTCGAGCTTCCCTGTATCCACGTACGTGTATCTCGAACAATGTGAAAGGACTCGAACTGCTGATACAATGTCCACTATAGAACGAATTATAAAACGAAAAAAATAGAATCTTTTTTTTTAAATCTTATTTATTCCAAACTTATTCCTTGAGAAATGACAAAGAAAAAGAAAAAAAGATGATTATTCGAACGATGATCGAAACGATGATCAGAGATATCAAATATTTTTTTCTAGATTTCAAAGCCGATTTGAAAGACGAAAGAAAAGAACGAAATTCGATTTTTATCTTTATCGACAATAGATAAGGGAGAGAAAGTTTCATTTGAAGAAGAAAAGAAAAAAGAAAAAAAAAAAAAAAAAAAAAAAGAAAAAAAAAAAAAAAAAAAGAAAAAAAAAAAAAAAAAAAGAAAAAAAAAAAAAAAAAAAGAAAAAAAAAAAAAAAAAAAGAAAAAAAAAAAAAAAAAAAGAAAAAAAAAAAAAAAAAAAAAAAAAAAAAAAAAAAAGAAAGGAAGGAAGAAAGATAAATTTGTAGATAATCATGGCGCGTTAGTTGGTAAATGGAAGATGACTGGCCAGGGAGATCAAACTCGATTAAACGGGGCGAGCTATAGGTATATTCTGATGCTTGCCCTACAAAACTTGAGGACCTGGTTATGAAATACGCCCTCGGCTAAATATAGATATACCGATACCGACGAAAAGCTTGCAAATTGCAAACTTCTATCATTCCTTGTATTAAAGAGAATATATTACATAATATTACATATATAAAATATATAGATTGGTATTGAAGATAATAAAAACATGTTATTTTCATCGATTATTTTAAACCTTATAATTAGAATATAATATTCGATAGTTCGAATATTATACGAAAAAGAAATATGGAATTTTAATTTCAATTTTATTAGTCGTTAAAGAAGATGCCAATAATCGATGATGAATTTATCGATAATATTATTCTTTAGCGATAAAATTTCTCAAATAAAACGTTACAACAAGTTTGTTCCTGTTAGTGGTTTAATTTAATTTTAATTTAATTCTAATCTGGAACTAACCTAGATTTTGTACCACGTCTAAATTGAATTAACTATCACTTGTCGGTATCGTGTTATGAGTTTATTAATTAAATAATAATGAAAACATCGAAAAAAAAAGATGTATCGACGTCAGAATTGTTAAATAAACTTTGCGTTTCTTGCTCTAATAAGATAAGTTTGTTTTTCTCTCTTTTTTTTTTTTTATCTTCTCCTCTTAAAGTCCAATTCTATATTGCTCGGGAGAATTTAAAATGAAAAATTATTGAATAGTTTTTGAATTTTTAATCTCTTAAAATTATTCTGAATGAAATTACAACGAATCCACATTTTGATTCTTGTATTTTTACATTTTTTTCAAAAATGAACGATTTCTAAATTTTTAAAAATACCGTTTTAATTTTTAATTTTTACAAATACCGTTTCTTTTTTTTTTTTTAACTTTCCCTCCCTCCACAATTTCGTTTTCCATAGGATTTAAAGCGGTGTAAAATCATGAAATCGAGCAGATCAAATACATCGAATATCGAAACGATCGAAACGAACGTGCAAAATTCTAATTTCAACGCAGGCGTGGTAATATTAATCCGAGCCAAATGAAATTCGGCCGATCCGGCGTAATTACGTGCCTCGTAAATATTAACAAAGGATTCGTGTTCCTGGATTTCAATATGAAATACAATGAAATCGTTTTTAGAAAAACGAAAAACCACTGACTAGATGGAAGTAACAAGTTTCTGATGCTTCGTATCCTTTTTTTTTTTCCCTCCCCCTCGTTCTTTTTTGTCATTAACTCGAAAAATATTAGTTAATTTTTTTTCGAATAAATTTATTCGTCTCAAAAAGAGATAAAAATTTCGAAATTCGGTCGTTATTCTCTACAGACGTTATATAGAAAATAATTAAAAACGCAGCTTAATGATACATAGATGAAGAAACATGGAACGAGAAAATTGCTATTAAGAAATTACAAGATGATTAAAAACGGAATCTACAATTTTTATTCTAATAGAAACGTTAATGAGATAAAAAAAAAAAGATCAAAGAGAGGAAAAAACGAAGACAATGAGTTTAACAACCGTTGTGAATTCTGTATTTTCCACACCTCGTTTGGTGTGGAAAAATTAACAATTAATAAGAAATTGAAACGTTAAATGCCTTTGAAATGATGTAAAATAATACACAGTGTAAAAAGATACAAGAAACATATTTATGCACGTATATCAAGATTTCATTCGAATCTTTTGCAATAATTCTAAACAGATTAGCGTTCAATCACGTTGCATTTAAACATCGATTAGCGTCAAGCCTTTAAACCTTTAAAGGTCCGCAGATTTATTAAAGTGTCAGTGGCGACAGCGACTGCAATGCGAGTCGATCAATTCTTCCTTCGAAGCGATCGCGTCCCACTGAACCATCACGTCACGTTTTCTAGAGAATTTCTCGCACAGCATACTAGAGAGTCCTTTCCATTCACCTGTGTCCCTCAAAGTGTACACACCTAAGTGTCAATATACGGTGGTGTGGCATGTAAATATATTACGCTTTTGTAAGTATATGTACGCCGCACGGACAAGCGTTTGACTATAGTGCGACAAAACACAACAAACTAATAAAAACGGATCAACTAGGGGTTGACAGGACAAAAATCTGGCTGGTATACGAGGTCGAAAATCGATGCAGCGGGAGGAACGCGTAAAACGCGGCGTACCACGCGATTAAAACAATGCCGGATCATAAGAGTACTCACCTAACCTTGCTCTGCAGGATCGCTTCTCCGGTTGCTGTATCCGCGTTGTTCTCCCTACGAGGAAACTTCCATGTACCGGTTCCCCTCTTGATCGATCTCAGTTCAGTGTTTAGGGAATACCCTTCGATGTGTACACCTTTAGGGGAGGCATTGAGATGGAGAAACGTTCATGGATAACGGTATATCCCTGCCATGTCGAAAAAAACACGAAAAAGATCCACACAATTTGCCGCTCGCACGCGCGCGCGCGCTCACTAAGCTTTGCTACTCACAATCAGTGGCACACTGAAGCCGCTGAAGTGTACTTCGCCTCGCACGCATCTGTCCGCCAGGTCTGACGAGATCTCCCACGGAATCGAAAGCGTCCGTACGCTTTTGCCTCTCCCGCGCCTCTACATTACGCTTCGCACGCTGAAAGATAACCAACTCGCTACACTAACGAACTACACTCGCGACACTCGGTCGCCGACTAAACATGTTGCTCCCGAATTCAGAGACATCTGCAGATAGGGATTGGAACTAGTAGCATCGTCGGTGGATTTTAATTGAACCATCGACCGGTGAATGAGGACAAAGTATAACGGAATATATATATTCGTTAATTTTTATGTAGGTGAAATAGTGAGAGAAACTTGAAGGTCAAATTAATTATTTTAATCGGAAAACTATTCTTTTTTCATCCATAACATTATTACGATATTATGAAATTTTATTTTAAGAAAAAAAATATTAAGTAAAAATTAGTTCGTTACAGATATTTTATCTGTAAGAAGTTAATTATCTTTTTTTTTCTTTCAAATTTTAAAATATTTAAAATTTTAAGATTTTTTTCAATTTGATAGTAAGGGAGTAAAATAAATTTCAAATCATTGAAATTAATCGCGATTAAATTAATTTGAATTAACCGCGAAAATTTTATTTCGAATTAAAAATTGGATATTAAAAAAATCAACAGTTTAAAAATGAATTCTATGAACAATTTAATCTATTTCAATTCGAATTTTTTCCACTAATATTACGAAAAAAAGTTAAATCTATTTTTAAAAATCATTCTGTCTTCTATTAACTTCTAATCAGTGTAATTCGACGTTCTTAAGATACGGCAATTGATCTATATAAGAATTTGAATTATTAATATTGTATATATATGTATAAATGTTATTGTAAAAATAGTACTGTATGATGATATATTTGCGAATACAGTACTTTTCTCGTTGCATGATTTTCACAGAAATTTTAGAAATGTTTCCATTGCGGTGTACTGTCAAAAATAGAAGGTTAGGGCAGTTCTAACAACAGTGTTTGACGTGTCAGTGCAATTGCAAATGGCGGGCACCAATGGTGACATTTTCTCAATAGGAAAGAAAATCGAGAAATTGACGATATCAGGAGAGGAATCAACGAAAAACGAGGATGATAGCGAAAATGGAAAGAAGCTGGTACCTCGACTATGGGGTTTCGAAACTAAAGAATTATATAAAATTGCAGTTAATTTCTACAAAGGTAAATCAATTATATTGACAGTTTATTAGAATAGTTTCGTTATTCATTTCTTTAAATTAATATTAGAAAAATGACATGTCCCTATTTATACGCGTTATTGCATTGTTATATGATACATTGCTAACATATTAAAGTATTGAATACATGAGAATTTTACTAATGATTATTGTGTTGATTTTGTGTACTTGTATTTTCTTTTTATTGATTGCTAATAAGTAAATAAAAATTAATTATTTTAATATTGATGTAATTGATAATAATTTGTGTAAATTGTATGATAATTATAGAGAAGGAGGGTAAAGCTGTCCATTTGTCTTATGAAGACAAATTAAAACTAGTAGCTTTTACTCAGCAAGTAACACATGGGAAATGTACTGCAGAAAATGCACCACCTTTAGGTGTGTTGGATGTAATTGGAAAGGATAGACGCTTGGCATGGCAAAATCTAGGAGATATATCTAAGGAACAAGCAATGGAAGGATTTATAATTTTGTTAGATAAATTATGCCCATTATTTAGAACAGTTGTAGAAGCACAAAAAAGAGATATTGAGGAGAAATTACGACTGAAAAAAGAGGAAGAAGCAAAGAAATTAGAAGAAGAAAGAAGATTACAAGAATTAAATGAGCAAAAAAAGAAAGAGGAAGAAGCTAGATTAAAGGAAGAAATTCAGAGGAGACAAATTCAAGATGCCTTAAATCAACAAACGTATTATCAATTTAAAATGTATGCAGAACAACAATATCCTGGAAATCCAGAGCAACAAGGTGTACTAATAAGGCAGTTACAAGAACAACATTATCATCAATATATGCAACAATTGCGTCAAAACCAGTTACTCATAGAAGATCAAACCCCAGAAATGACCACTGCCACTATAGAAAATGCTGATAAGGAAGAACAGAAAGAAACAAGCGAAACAACTCAATTAAATGAGGAAGATTCTGATGACTTGCAAGATTATCCACCTATAGCTCCACCAGAAATGTGGACTAGAGGGGGTGTAGAAGAATTTAAAAATACTATTAGGAGAGAAGATAGCGATGCAGTTATTAAGGTTGGACATGGAGAAACAGTAACAGTTAGAGTACCAACACATGAAGATGGCTCTTATTTGTTTTGGGAATTTGCAACAGATAACTATGACATTGGTTTTGGAGTGTTCTTTGAGTGGTCAAAACCGGAAACCAATCAAGTATCAGTACATATTAGCGAGTCTGAGGATGAGGATGAGGAGGATGATGATTATGAAACAAGAGATGATTTAGAAAGTGGAATAGCAAATGGTTCGATTCCATCTGATTATAAACCATCGCCACCACCTACAAGTATGGTAGTACCTGTAAGTATATCTATGTATCACTATTTTCTCTTTTAATAGTATCCGGCATAATAAGATAAAAGAGAAATATAATTATTTCTATATTAATAATATTTTTTTTGCTATACATATAATGTTTTTATAGACTTTTAGGAGAGATTCGCAAGATGAAATCTATGCGGGAAGTCATAGATATCCAGGACAGGTAAATAATATTTTTCAAAAACATTCAAATCTTTGTAAATTATCATATGTTGTTATATATTTATTCGTTACAGGGTGTATATCTTCTTAAATTTGATAATTCATATTCACTTTGGCGAAGTAAAACGCTTTATTATCGAGTCTATTATACACAAAGTGGTTATGTGCAAAATTAGCTTTATTAAGAAAAGAAAAGCCACTGCAATTCACTGATCGTACAATTGTTGAGAACTAGCCTGATATGATGTTTTGCCGATATTGCTAGTCCGACTAAATGAAGAGTCCTATCTATTATTTCTGTTCACAAAACCAAGTGTTTGCAAAACGAAACAAATATACATTATTATAGTTATGTAAAGACACTTTATTGTTTAATGTGGCAAGCAAAATGGGCACAAGTATAAAAGAAAGGTTCCTATTCCCTTTCCTGTTGATGTTTGTAAAAATGAGGAAAAAAAAAAAAAACGAAATGTATAAAAAGTAAACCGATATATTAATGTCATATTCGATTGTACATTATGCCAGTAATATATCGGTGACTTCGTGCATAATAATTGTTTTCTTATGGTAAAGATTTTAATCTGTTTTTGTTATTATCTCACTCGTATCTGTATCTTATACTTTTATTAATATTATCCCACATTTTAGAAAAATACATTGAAATCAAAACATTTCAGTATTTTATTTTTCCTTGTCGTAATTTTTATATGTGAAAAATTAATCAAAAATTGCAAATACTTTGACGAAATAAATTTTT
>NW_006263594.1:637173-641617 GCF_000469605.1 Apis dorsata | reverse complement strand
TTTTTTTTTTTTTTTTTTTTTTTTGTTTTTACAAGAATGAATTGTATATCGTCGTTAATAATAATTATAATAGTTACATACGTAGCAGTATATAATTACAGGCTTCTTACGCAAACGAATATGCGTGTATGTATCGCATATAAACACGTTCTCAATTATCGCAATAATGGACAATTCGCCGTATATTAAACAATTTTTTATTTAGAAGAGCACTTTTTAAGACGGCATGAGTATGTTTTTGTTCTTAAATATTGTACGGCAATGAGAATTGTGTTACACCTCGTTTTTTTAATTACGAATGTATTCGCATCAACATCAAGCAATAATCTGAAAATGTACTCATACAATTTCGCGATAGCCAAATTTTCGTATTATTTTTTTAATCGAAATATTTTATTCGATTTGTAACGAAGTAAATTTCGATTCGTGTTTAAGAATAAACACGATTCGATTATTCGTACTTATGTAATCAATGTTTATTCACATATTTTTCGTCGATTATCTTAAAGCCTAGATCTGCCACTATTAAAACTATAGATCGATGAATTTTATAAACGTTGAAGGCTAGAGTAGTTCGTTGTAAGAGACACTTTCAAATTGTAACATTCAATTTTGATGCTAGTCAATGTGCATCCTATTAAATAAAATCATTTATCATTAAAATTACTACGATGTGATTTAACTCGCCGTTAATTATTAATTTTATTTATATTTTTATTTTATCGTATCAAATTGCAAAAAATGTAACTCTTTTTTTTAAATATTTTGTGTTTAATTACAATATTACTTACTTAGTTGTAATATTCTCTGTTATGGAAAGTGCCTCTTTACGGTTGATTTTGGTCAGATGTGCTTATCGAACATTCTACCGTATGCGGAGCAAAAAATTTGTCATATGTTGTTTATATTAAACTCGAAAAGTAATTACACGCGTTATCCTGAGATGCCTTAACATTTACATATCATGAATATCGAAATCAATTATCACATGCTTCGTCAATCGTCATTCAACAAGTTGCAACAAGCCTACTTTCTATGACGATTCAGCTATGCTTTCGTTCGTTTGAATTTCGCGCTAAAATGACGGCAAGTTCTATTATTTGCGATTATCGAATCGCGCTTACGATTCTCGTTTAATAGTTTGAAAGGCGAATGTGCGTACATCGTGTAATTCGGAAGTGTCAAAAATCGGAAAAATTTTCGTGATTTTGTGAAAACTTTTATAGTTTTATGGAAGATTTTGTTACTTGGACAAGAATTTTATGGCTGTGAATAAAATTTTGTCGTTTTTCTCCCGATTTAGCAACCAGAATTGGTAAGTACAAATACAATAATTAACCGATGTTCGAATTTTCTTATTGTATATACTTACGACGCACTAATGAATTTCAATCCATTCGAATAAACGTTTTTTTTGACGAATAAACGTTTTTTTGACTAATAAACGATAAAGTTACATATCTAGAAACAGAAATTTGTATATAACTGTATGTAACTGTATATAATATTTTCTATCTATTCCTTTTTATCTTCGAAAGAAATCGTATTTAGAAGAAAAATTGTCCACTTTTCTATCAAATGATTTAGTTAATATTGAATAGATCGCGATAAGTAGCACTTAATTAATGTTGCTTTCCGTCGACGGCGAATAATCGTGTAAAATTACACGTACACACACATGTATATATTACAGATTTCAAAATCCCAATTAATTTACTAGATAAAAATTATCATGGTATAATTAAGGTTATTAATTTTTTCTACCAATTAATCATGTAAGTATCAAGTAATACTTTTTATATAAACACGATTAAATGATGTTTCAAAGATACATATATTCAATTTTTTAATTCATAGAGAATGGAACAATGTTCCATCCATAAATTGAGTAGAAAAAACATTCATTTTTTTTCTTTTTTAGAATCCTAATTATACCACGACCTTTAATTTTTTTTTTCTTTAATATATAGTAATTTCTATTAATGATTATCACGATCAGCAATTGGCATCGATACACATTATTCAAGTATATGAAAAATATCCTCCTAAAAGCATTAACAATGCGCTTTGTTTCCTCGCGTTAATATTATAATAATTATATATTATAATATTATAATAATTATATATAATAATTATATATGTATATATGTATGTATGTATGTATATATGTATGCATGTGTGTATGTATATCGTATGATAAATACAAAGTTCTCGATCAAAATATCGAGAGACCGGTAAAAACGATCAGAATTACGCATAGCTTCTTTCTTCTCTGTTGCAGCGAGCAAACATGTAGACAAAAATATATATATATATATGTATATATACTTATATATTTTTTTTTTTTTTCGAAATTTTATTTGCACGGAGAAGCGAAGACTTTCAATCGTTTTTCGGAACGGATTTTTTCTTTTCGATTTATTTCTATTTTGCTTGTAAAATCTACGTATTTTCTTCGTTTATATTTGAGCGAAAGTTCTCTTTACGAACGATTGCATTCATTCACGAATTGTTTTTGCGCTTGACGCTTTGCAAGAATTAGAATGCCTCGAGTGATAGGTGGCGCCTCTTTCGAAATACGCATGCTCAGTCGAAATATTTACCTATCTCGATATTATTCCATTACTTTACGTAACGAGCAATTATTAATTAGTTTAATGTCACCCTATCGAAACAAGGATCGAAATACTTTATTCGAGAAGAATTATAGAATAATACGATATTCAAAGATCGAATCTAAACTCCACGAACATCGGCACAAATTGTGTTATCGTTTAATACAATCGATTAAAAATCCTCCAATTATCATTCGTTCCTCTTTATATCTCTTTCTCTTTTAAAATCTCTCCTCACGATCGCGGATCCAACCGACGACGCACATATATATATATAAATACATATAACCCCGTCGTATAATTGACGCTGGCTCAATTATAAATTTTATCACGACGTTTAGAGAAGTTTTTTTCTTTAAAAATCCAAATGAGACACGATATTGGCAACATCGACAGCGTTACACGCTCGAATTTTTTTTTCTCTATCTCTATAAAGAAAGAAAGAAATATCAATCGATCTTTCGTCCGAGATCACACGCTCGAAGCGAAGGCGGGCCGTGTAAAATGTGCAATTATTACGGTGTATGTACAGGATGTTGAAAATGTGGCAGGACGGATATTTACAAATTCAATCATCTCCCTTCCATCTCCCTGGTTACAACGACGTCTCCATATTCAGATTCGCCCACTTGTTGTTGTTCTCCCCTCTGTAATCCTCCACCCTTCCCGTGAAACTTCGACGGAAATTCGCCTCGTTTCTGACCGATCTCGTTCGCCTTTCCGTCAACGAGCGTTGCAATTGCCCCTTGCTCGAGGATCCGCACGACCCGTTCACCGGTGAAACATCGTCCACCGTTTGATCCGCGCATTTCTCGCCGCGGCTCGTTCCGTCCATCGAGCCCTCGTAAGGGGGGAACGACGTCCCGTGTCGGTACACGGCACGAGTTTGGTTCTGTTTGGCGGTGAACCGTATCGCGTCCACCGCGTCCGTGGACGCGGAGAAGGCGTACGGATAGGGATGCTGGCGATCGGGCGGGCAGGAGAAGAAAGAAGGGGGGCAAGAGGTGTCCGAGTAACGGTGTCTGCGGCAATCTTGGAATCGGCGGCGGGACGATCTTCGATCGCACGCGAGGGATCGTCCAAGCTGGCCGAGGACTGTCTGATTCGGCGCCTCCTCGGTCGGGGTTGAGTCCACTTCCTGCCGCGTTCGAACCACGTCCTTCCCTCCGAAAGGATCGCCTGGGCAGACCTCTTGTATCGGGCTCGCGAATATCAGAGTTCTGAATCGAACAGAATCGCACGGAAGAAACTGCTCGCGATTTCGTCCCATTTTTCGCTCGAGAATTCGAAACGAAAAAAGAAGTATCGTTCGAAAAATTTTTTCAGAAAACTTACCTGTTGCTCCCCCGTTCCTTCCATTCCTCGCCCTTCTCGCCCGTCGACGCTTCGTTCTCCAACAATTGTTTCCTCCTCCTTCCCCTCCCGTCCAGGCTCTCCCTCGATCTCGAGAACGAAAGATCGAACGATCTTTTCTCCCCGACGTTGGTTTTGGGGAAAACGGGGCGCGTCGGGGCGCAACCCTCGTGATACGAGGCCCGATTCTTCGAACGTCTACCTCCGCCCCCCTCCTCCTCCTCCTCTTCCCCATCCGACAAATTTTGAAGCTCCCTCGCTGTGATCAGGGTGTACCTTCGTTTGTTCTGCTTGAGAATCGACTTCAGACAGAAGTACGCGTTCGTGTCTGCCGCGAAACCGTCCCCCTCGTCCGACATGGGATTCGCGATCACCCTGCTTCTCGCCGTATTACCGCATATCCTCTTGGGTATAGCGCCCCTGCTCGCGTCCATTCTCGACGACCGAGAGTTCGTTTCATCGAGGGAGCAAAGGGA
>NW_006263594.1:636476-636948 GCF_000469605.1 Apis dorsata | reverse complement strand
ATTCGGCTCGGACATGTCGCGAGGCATAGTCATCGTCATCGCCATAGCCATCGTCCTCGGTCCCCTTCTCACGCTTTGGAACCCTCTCCTCGAACCCCCGATCCCAGAACTCCAGCCCGAGATGCTGCACTCGCTTCTCGACCACATCTCCGCGGTTTCCAGCCGCGCCTNCCCATCAACGGCAGCCCGGCCGCGTCCTCGTCCTCCTCGTGCGCGCCCGTCTCGAGAGCAGAGACCGCGTGGCATGGGCAGGAACATTCGGAGACGGATGTTGGACGATTCGAATCCTCGTTGGGATCCACGACGCAGCCTTGATCCGCTCGTCGATAGAGCAACGCTTCCGAATAACTCGGCACCATTTCGGTTATGGCCTGCTCATCCTCCTCCTGTTGGGCCTCCGTCGAAGATGGACGGTGGTCGGGCGCCGGATCCATGAGAAGCGCCTCGCTGTAGCTCGGGGCTAACATGTAAG
>NW_006263594.1:632931-636270 GCF_000469605.1 Apis dorsata | reverse complement strand
GGAAGCGTGTATCGGCTCGCATCCGCTCGGTGTGTCGTAGTTGATTCCGAACAGCTTGGTGATCTGGTGATTTGGTGAGAGAGAAAAGAAGGGATATTGGGGGATATTGCGTATAGCGGTAGTCGATCGATAGTCACCTGATAATCGGCGTATTGCGTTTTGTATTCTATGATCACTCTCAGGGGCCAGCTGAGCAACAGAGCGCTCAGACACCAGTACACGTAGCGATTGGTGAACCAAGGATTGCCGAGAACGGCGACAAGGGTCGTGGGATTCGGATTGTATCCGAGATCCAAGCCTTCTCTCATCTCCATGTAATCGTCTCTCAGTTCCTTGCGGGAGGAAAAGTGGGGAACTTGGTTATCGATCGTCGAAAGGAATTCGTTCGGATAGATAATATATAATTCGATCGATGGATGTAATGGTCGTACTTGCTCGGCGAAGAATCTCGTTCTGGCCTCCTCGAATTCGGTCGCCGATCTCATGTTCGAAAACGCGAATCCCTTGCTGAGATTGATCTTGGTGATCGGCACTTTTGGATCGAGGATCAACTCCTTGCTGATGTCCTTCACCCCGCAGTAGTCGTAATAATAGAAGGATGTCGCGGCGTGGGTGTTTATCCTCTCGTAGTAGACCTGGAAAAGAAAACGTTGAGAACGTGAGAGAAGCGTGGAACGAGGGGAGGACAGATGGGCCATCGCGATTCGATCGCGTCAAACTACGTTCCTCCGAGCTCGAGTAGAAATTATTGAGTTGTTCGGAAAGTTATTTCGTTTTCTTCGCACGAGTGTCGCTAGTCGAACGTTTATCCGGTTAACTTCATTCTAGAGTGGAAATTATTGGATTGTTCGGAAAGTAATTTCGTTTTTTCGCACGAGTGTCGCTAGTTTATCTAGCCAACTTCATTGTAAACCGTGTTATATGTTTCGAGAGTTGGTATTTCATGATTTATTTATAAGAAAAATTCATTCGATTCTGTTGTGTTTTTTGTGTGTGATAACAACAAGATGCAGGACCAAAAACATTTTCGGAATATTTTACATTTTTATTACTGAAAAGGTAAGAATGCCATTCAAGCAAGAAAAAAGTCATGTGAAGTGTGTGGAAAAGGTGTATTAACAATATCAAAACTGGTTTTCAAAATTTCGTTCTGATAATTTTGACGTTAAAGATGCGCCACGTAAATTGAAGCAAATCGATGAATAATGACTTGAGAAATTGAATTTGTCGAATTCGACAATTTATGATCACGTAAAATGACTTCGTGTTTCATTGTCATGAAAAAAAACGAAATTATTTTCCAAACTCAATATATTATTTTATTTCAAGAAATTCGGTTTCGTTCGATCGAAAGAAAAGATAAAGATAAAAGGAGAGGGAATGGTCCCATCTTTCCTCTCGACGAATATGAGGTCGCGCGAAGCGTATCAACGATTTACCATCCCGCGATTTCCTTTCGTCTGGATTACGAGATGTGCGTTGCACGTTGCGCGCTATGCGTTACCTGCGTCGTCGTGTAATTGTCCCCGTTTCTGTACCGGGTAATTTGTCGTTTACGCCGCACGTAATGGTAGGAGACAGCCTTCCACCATATAGTCGGTTGCGCCAATTTCAACTGCGTTATCTTCGACAACACGCTGTCCTGGCTCTCCGCGTGTAACAGATCGATTCTGATCGGCGAGTGATAACACTCGACCAGATAGACCAAATACAGCATCCCCATGAAAGCCACCTGAAAATCAATCTCCATATTCGTAATTCCTTTCCATAATTTTCAAAATTATGTTACATATTACGTATATAGATATACATAATATAGAGAATATTCGTTCATTTTACATCATTTCTCAAATTTTAACAAAAAATTAGAATTTAAAATTAACTTGCGATTACTTACGGGGATGTATATGTAGCCATCGTCGCAGGGGGATACGTGTCTCGTGCTTTTAATCGGATACCTCGAAAAATTGATTATCACCTACGAACGAATTACCATTCAAGAAATCCCTTTTTTTTCTTCGTGGCGGTGGAAGGAAGAAATGTAAGACGTACCTTGGTGACATTCGCGCATCTACACCACGTTACTGCAGCAAGGCATCCGTATATCAACACGGACAGCACCAAACATTTGCAATTCGGTTCTTTTTGCAAAGCCCCGCAAAAGGTTTGGGAGACTGGTCGCTATACAGACATATATCGTCGGTTCAGACAATCTGTCAACGTTTCCTTTCACTTTCGCGACACATTTACTTTTTCGAATAACGACAAAGCTCGAATAATTTGAAAATTAAAATTAAACGTACTTCCTCGTTTTCTCGATTCATCGTTGAAACGATTAAGCCAGGTTACTTTTCGAACGTGTTCTCGGATCAAACTTGAAATCTTCCCATCTCACGAATGCTCTTCGATCTCCTCTATTTCCCCGGTGCTGCTCTTTCTACTGGAAAAATCGAATTTTATTCGCATATTTGAAATCCGATAATCGGAAAATAACTAAAAAAACTTTCGAAATATTATTATTTTTTTTTTCAAAGGACACGATATAACATCGAAAGAAAAACTTGTACGCACGGATTCTTCTTTGAGAGAATTTTCGACGAGTGTTTTCGACAAGTACGCGTTGAATTTAAAAATTCAAAGACTCGCTCTTGGCTACTCGACTGCAAAGTTACACGGCAATCCTAATTACAGCGGAACCCGAGGATCACCCGGTTTCTCGTGATTTTCCTTTTTCCACGAGCCTCCGAGAAGAGCATCGTCATCGTTCCCGCCTTTTAACCCCGAAAGCAGCTCACGCCTAATTACTCCCGTAAGTCCATCTACCATCCATCGTGCCCCCCTCGATCGCGTTCGAATCAAACGATTTTCCCTCCCTCTCTCCCCCCTTATACCTCGAGAGGTTTTTCCTCCCAAATGAAACGATCGCGAAGGAAGAACCCACTCCTGGCTGGGTAACGATGTTTGCCTTGCTGTTAACCGCGCTCAAAGGTTAGCAGCCGCTCGAAGCGAACGAAGAATCGTTTATCCCAAGGCGAGGGAATGAAATCGATCGCGGTTGTGTACGACGTGGTTATAAAGCAAAAAGAAGGGAAGCGAGCGATCGCCTCGATATCTACTTATCGTACGTTTCTCTCTCGTTCTCGTCTCTCGATTCCTCTTCGACATCCTTCCCGAGCTCCTCGTCTCTCATCTCACTCTTCTCTCTCTTCCTTCCACCGATCCACCACCAATATATCCTCCCCCCTTGACGAAAATACAGATTGTCGCCAAAACGTGTATATAAATATATATATATATATATGTACATACACGTGTATATATATATATATCTATATATAC
>NW_006263594.1:631990-632667 GCF_000469605.1 Apis dorsata | reverse complement strand
GGAAAAAAAAAATGGTGGAAAACGGGCGAAGCGGAAGTGGAGGACGCCGTAGTTTCGGCTGGAACCACCCCGATGCTACCCCTACGGCTAACTGACACCGTCGTCGATACGCTTTGCTCGCGGACGCGGCATCTCTACTGACGCGGCGTCTCCCCCTCGTCGCTCTCGCCCTCCCCTCTCTCTCCCCCCTCCTCCTCCTCCCCTGGCCCTCGTCCGCGTCGGCGTCGGCGCCCACCGACCTCCCCAGTTCCCCGCGGCTGCGCCCGCTTCCGCGTTCCTGCGTCCTCCAATGGTCCGCCTTTGTCTTCGTATCCATTCACCTCCCGTCCTACCTACGTAGCCAGGACGACGATCGGCCCTCCAATTCCTCTCCACCACGAGTTTTCTGACGAGAATTGTCCATGTGTATTTTTCTTTTTGTATTTTTCTTTTTTTTTTTTTTTTTTTTTTTTTTTTTTTTTTTTTTTTTCTTTGTTTTGGATTTGGATTTGGAGGAGGCAGGGGGTGGATTTTTCAAGATAATCCGGAATAAGGCTGGGAAAAGCTGGTTCGGAAGATGGGTGGGTTTTTTTAAGGATTTGGCGCAGTTTCCACGGTTGTAGAGATATAAGAGAGATGTAAGGGCATTGGAGAGAGAGAAAGAGAGAGAGAGTTCGAAAGTTTCGGCCAATTCCTCT
>NW_006263594.1:630371-631943 GCF_000469605.1 Apis dorsata | reverse complement strand
TTTTTCTTTTTTTTTTTCTTTTTTTTTTTTGGTTCTGGATTTGAACTTGAAGAAGAGAGAGTAGGTTTTTCGAGATAATGCTTCGGAAAGTGGCTGGGTTTTTTTAAGGATTTGACGCAGTTTTCATGGTTGTAAAGATGTAAGAGAGATGTAAGGGGATGGAGAGAGAGAAAGAGAGAAAGAGTTCGAAAGTTTCGACCAATTCCTCTTCATCATGAATTTCTATCGAGAATTGTTAACGTTATTTTTCTTTTTCTTTTTTCTTTTTATTTTTTGGTTCTGGATTTGGACTTGGAGGGGAGGGGGGGTGAATTTTTCGAAGGATGAGATAATGGTTGGGAAAATGACTGGGTTTTTTTAAGGCTTTGGCGCAATTTCCATGGTTGTGGAGATGTAAGAGAGATGTAAAGGGGTTGGAGAGAAAGAGAGAGAGAGTTCGAAAGTTACGAGGCTGGAATGGTTTCTCCCTAATGGGATGAGGGAGATCGAAGATGGCAAAGTAAAGTGCTTTTAGTCTCGGCAGTTTTTATGACGTGAAAATTATGATATATTCGATTCTTCGTGGAAGAAAATTCAGTTATTAAAATTCACGATCTTAATCCATTATATATAAATTTTTCGTAGAAAAATATAAAAATCGCGGAGAGTGAATAAATCATCGAAAATTATCGAAGCTAGAATAGGATGAGGAACATCGAAGACGTCTGAAAATTACGAGAGTTTAAATATGATCCTAATGAATCTCTATTTGTCCATTGTATCTCTCGTTAATCTCTCGCAGAAAAATTCGAAAGAAAAGTCGAGAGAGCATAAATCTCCTCCACCCTTCAATAATTAAACCGTTTATCTGTTTAATGAGAGGGAATTCGAAAATTATGAAGCTAGAATAGAATGAAGAATATCGAAGAGTTTAAATATGAAATTTCTCCATTGTATCTGTCGTTAATGTTCATCGCAGAAAAATTCAGAAGAAAAATCGCGGAGGATTGAATACAAATTTCTTCCGACTCTCGATAATTAAATCTATTTAATTAAATCCATTTGATGAAAAAAAATTCGAAAATTATAAATAGGATGAGGATTATCGAAGATTAAAATTAAAATTAAAAATTACGAGAGTTTAAATATAAAGTTTATCCATTGCATCTGTCGTTAATGTTCATCTCTCGTGGAAAAATACGAAAGAAAATTCGTGGAGGATTGTACAAATCTCTTCCTCTTCTCTCGATAATTAAATAATTAAATCGTTTCGCGCGAGGGGAACGATTGTTTATCGAAATAATCGAAAAGTAAAACCAAAAAGAAATCTAAACGAAAATAAAAAAAAAAAAAATTACGATTCTCTTCTCTGGCTTTCAAACATATTTAAGAAAAACCGCCAAGATTAAATTTAAATTACACAGCGCCGTGACTCGCCGTTTTCTTTCTCCGCCCTCGTGAAATGAATTCATAAAGGCGGGGAGCATGTCTCTCGATTTCCCTTGGAAAACGAGACGTCAATTCTATCCTCGAATTACTCTACTACTCGATTATTTTGAAAGAAAAACTCTCTTCCAACTTTCTTTTTTTTTT
>NW_006263594.1:627842-630109 GCF_000469605.1 Apis dorsata | reverse complement strand
CTCGATTTGACACTCTATTCCGAACGAAATATAATAAATATCCATATTTTAATTCAATTAATTATTAATTGTAACGTTTATATTAATATATATATTCCGATTTATTATCGTTCGAGAGAAAAAAAGATCTGCAAAAAATTAATAGCGATCGAAAATAAACCCGATTTTTAAATTAATTTTAAAGCGTCTACCCTCGAATTACTCTATTATTTTGAAAGAAAAACTCTCTTCCAACTTTCTTTTTTTCTTCCCTTGATCGAATGCGAAATCGGTGATCGATCAAATATACTCGATTTGACACTCTATTCCGAACGAAATATAATAAATATCCATATTTTAATTCAATTAATTGTTAATTGTAACGTTTATATTAATATATATTCCGATTTATTATCGTTCGAGAGAAAAAAAATAATCTGCAAAAAATTAATAGCGATCGAAAATAAACCCGATTTTTAAATTAATTTTAAAGCGTCGAATAACCCGTGCGAAGGCAAGTGAAACATTGAGCAAACAGCGCGTGGCGGTAAAGGCAACGTAACTCGCGCGCCACGATATATACACACGAGTATATATATATATATACACACATATCGTATATATACACACTGCGATGTAGCACGACTTTTGGAACACTCTCTATTTGTATTGCGACCACGTTGGACAAAGGCACGTTTCGGCGCCGTCTCGTCGCCTATCTATTGATTGCAATTTGAGATAATGGGAGAGCGGGGAGAGCGCGCATGCATCCGAAAATGTGCGCTCCAACAGCTTCGAAATCCTCTTCCCTTCTTCCACGCCCCAATCCTTCGGATTATCCTCCCTTCGCGTGGCGCACAGGTATCGCATTTTATCCTTTACGCTTTGGAGGGAAGACGAGTCGATCTCGAAACGAAAGGAATCGCGATTGGATTTTTTTCAATTCATGGATATTGATTTTAATTCTTTCGTTCGTTGAAATGAAAAAGATTGGAAGATTCTTCGAACAGTCAAAGTCGAACGAAATTCTTCTGAATTAGAAATATAAATAAATAATCTTGACGCGACCAACGATAGCGTCGACATGCGTAAAGTTGCTGGAGAAAAAAAGAAAATGTTAAAAAATATTAAAGATCGAACAGAAATTGTATTTCGTAAATCGTACCTTGATCGTGTCAATTTGAGAAACAGGGAAAAAAATTTTGACGGTAGAACGGAGGTTTCGTAAGATAAGCGAGACGTTCGGCGTGGGTTTCTCGCTTAATGGTTAGAGTATCCTTGAACGTCGGGAAGTAGGTCTTCAGGCGCCGTTTAGCCGGCGTAAGAAACGTGTCCCAGGCTCCGTGGGAGAGCACCCACCCGGGAAAAACAGAATAGAAGTCGACAAGGGGGGTTGACATGGTTCCCGACATTACGAACCAGCTTTTTCTCCGGATAAATTATACCATGGAAATATCAAGTGTCAAGTCGAAGCGTTTCAACGTCCTTGTTCTTTTTTTTTTTCCCCCCCTCCGATCGAATTTAACGCCTCGTTATTGGAAAAAAAAGAAAAAATTTATTCACCGTGATTTTAATATAACGCGATTTAGAAGGTAACTCTTAATTCTCCTCGTTTTTTATAAAATAGATATAAAATCGTTTCAAGATAATTTTCATCGAGTTTCGAAATTAATATTCTATATGGAACGAGATAATTAAAACGACACACTTTCCCCGATCATTTATTCGAGTCGATGAAAAATCCTTTTTCTCCTTCTCTCCTTCCGTTTTCTTCATAAATAAACGTGAAATTCCACTTTCCTATATTTCAAAAGTAGAAACTGCTCTCTTCGACGAAGAGATTGTTTCGCGCTCTTGAAGCGTTTCAAGGGTACGTGTCGGATTTCAACGAAAAGGTCTGGTAGTAGGAAGTTCGTCGTGCAACGTGAAACGCGCACCGCTATTAACTAGAAAAGAGCACATTAGGGGGGAAAGAAACGTGTGTTAAAGTCGCGTATAATAAACGGGCAAAAGTGTCAACTGTAAAGAAACATCGCACGGCAATTAACCTCGTTTCCTCGTAAAATAATATTTCCTTTCTTATCTTTTTTTCCCCCCTCTCCGACCGCGGTAGTTTATTTCTCGACCACAACACGAGACTTATTCGCTTTATCGCGATACAGCGCGTACACAACGATACAGTGGAACGAACGTGCAGTTTGTGTTTATATGGCTACGAATACGTTCGAGAGGAAGATTTAAAAAACGAAGAAAGAAATAATTCGAGGCTCTCGGACGAATCAAATTTA
>NW_006263594.1:623448-627675 GCF_000469605.1 Apis dorsata | reverse complement strand
AAAAAAAAAAACAAATATTGGACGAATATAAAAGTTTCGATAGTACGATATAATAGCAGAGAGTTGCAAACATTTTTACGAAACGAAGAGAAGGGAGAAGCGGTTTTCGAAATTCCACGAGTTTCTATCCAAACACATAGGTACGTATGAACGCGGGCCAACCGAGATACCAATCCAATTTTTTGGATCCCGGCCAAAACCGCATTTTCTCTATAGCTCGAATCCTCGTTGGTGTATGAATAACGATCGGTATCAAGGATTCCGAATACATCACAGGATCATCGACGAAGCGGAACGTTCGTTCGATTTACCAAGTTTTCTCTTTTCCTCGTCGATTCGAAGATATAATAATATTCGAAAAAAAAAATAAGTACCTTCTCTTTTCTTTTTTTTTTTTTTCCACGACAAACATGGAATAAGCCGATTACGAGAACCGTTATTAATTATCTGGTGGTGAAAGTGGCGGCGTATTTAGGCCAATCCCCTTTTTTTATCTTTCGCTGGTGGGAACATTGTTTAAACGCTGCTCGGCACGTAGCGTATCGGGGGTTGATTAAAATCATGCAAGACTTAATTAGGCCGGTATCATTAGGGGAGAAGGAGGTCTCTACTCAATCTCGATAACGCGTCTATGCTTGGTCAAGAACTCATTTACGTAACAAATTCTTCATCCTCATCCAAGATATACCTATGTATATGTATCTCTCTATGGACTCGGCCTGGCGGAAGCTTTTTCCCCGTTCCAAATTATCTCCTTCTCCTTTTCGAGAGAAAAAAAAGGAAAAGGAAAAAAAAAATGATACGTAATATTTCAATATTTCGCGCTCAAAGAAATTTTCGAAACGAATTTTGCAATTTTATTGATTACACGTTCGAATAGTTTTCACTCCAAACTATTTCCGTTCATTCCACGAATATCGATAGCATTCGTATACATAGCTCCCGTGAATGAATATTTCACGATCGATTCGCAGAGGGATATCGATTAGACTCGTGAATTATTGAACTAACGATTCCGGCAGTGTGATGTACAGTGAGGCAAGAGGGAGTATATCTATACGCTTTTCCCCTTCTTTTTCTCTTCATATTGCATAAAAGGAAGAAGGGGAAGATATTTCTCGATTCTTCTTTCTCCTCCCTTTAAAATTCTACCAACATCTCTCTAGATGTGTAAATAAGTTCTTCTATCTTTTTCTTTCAAATTCAAGATTTTATTGCATGAATCAGGTACAAGATTACCCGATTGTTTCAGTTTGTTTCCGATTCTTCTCTGGATCAGATTTTCGTCGAGCGATTTTTCTCACTCGTCGAACTTTCTCGGACCTGTATCTAAACGATCGTCGTCTTCTCAATTAAAATTTTCGGCTTTAAATCTTTGTTACTACTTTTTCCATGAGATACAGTGTTCTTTTTCAATGACGCGCAAACCGTTTCGATACCTTCGATACCTGATCTCCTAAGCTGGAATTCAAAAAGCAGCTGTAGTCGCTCTGTATCTGTGGCATTTTATGCAGAGCGACTATAATCACCCGTAATATATCAATAATATTTTATACAAAATGACTATAGTCGCCTATATCAATAGCATTTTATGTAGAGCGATTATAGTCACCCGTAGTATGTCAGTGGCATTTTATGCAGAGCGATTATAGTCACTCATAGTGTGTCAGTTGCATTTTATGTAAAGCGACTATAGTCGTTCATATTATATCAGTGATTTAAACAATCAATGATTTTATACAAAATGACTATAGTCGCCCATAGTATATCAGTGGCATCTTATGCAGAGCGACTATAGTCGCTCATATTATATCAGTGATATTTTATACAAAATGACTATAGTCGCCCATAGTGTATCAGTTGCATTTTATGTAAAGCGACTATATATATATATAGTCTGACTATATATAGTCACTCATATTATATCAGTGATTTATATAATCAGTGGTATTTTATACAAAATGACTATAGTCGCCCATAGTATATTAGTGGCATCTTATGCAGAGCGATTATAGTCATTGCTCATAGTATATCAGTGGCATTTTATATAATGCGATTATAGTCATCCATAATGTATCAGTGGCATTTTATGCAGAGTGATTATAGTCGCCTGTAGTGTTTCAGCTGCATCTTATGTAGAACGACTATAATTGCTCATAATATATCAGTGGCATTTTATGCAGAGCGACTATAGTTGTTTCTAGTGTATCAATTGCATTTTATGTAAAGCGACTATAGTCGCCCATAATGTATCAGTAATATTTTATCTAAAGCGATTATAGTCAGTCGTAGTATTATACGTTAGTAGCATTTTATATGTGACTACAGTCACCCATAGTGTATTAGTAGCATTTTATGCAAAACTACTATAGTCATCCATAATGTATCAGTGATATTTTATCTAAAGCGACTATAGTCGCCCATAGTATTATACGTCAGTAGCATTTTATGTTCGACTATAGTCGTTCATAATATATCAGTAGCATTTTCAGATATCAGTAGTATGCAGAACAACTATAGTCATCCATAATGTATCAGTGATATTTTATCTAAAGCGAATATAGTCGCCCATAGTATTATACGTCAGTAGCATTTTATGTTCGACTATAGTCGTTCATAATATATCAGTAGCATTTTCAGATATCAGTAGTATGCAGAACAACTATAGTCATCCATAATGTATCAGTGATATTTTATCTAAAGCGATTATAGTCGCCCGTAGTATTATACGTCAGTAGCATTTTATGTTCGACTATAGTTGTTCATAGTATATCAGTAGCATTTTCAAAACCATTTTCAGATATCAGTAGTATGCAGAACAACTATAGTCATCCATAATGTATCAGTGATATTTTATCTAAAGTGACTATAGTCGCCTATAGTATTATATGTCAGTAGCATTTTATGCAGAACTACTATAGTCATCCATAATGCGATTATAGTCGCCTGTAGCGTTTCAGCTGCATCTTATGTAGAACGACTATAATCGCTCATAATATATCAATAGCAATTTTTGTAAAGCGACTTTAGTTACCCATAGTGTATCAGCATTTTCATTTTATGTAAAGTGACTTTAGTCGGCCATAATATATCAGTAGCATCTTATGCAGAGCGACTATAGTCGCCCATAGTTATTTTAGTATATCAGTAACATTTTATGCAGACTTTAGTCACTCATAGTATTATATATCAGTTGTATCTTATGCAGAATGATATAGTCACCGTAATGTGTCAATTGCATTTTACGTAGAGCGATTATCATCGGTCATAATGTATAAATGACATTTTATGCAGAGCGATTATAGTTGTCTCAGTTGCATTCTATGTAAAACGACTGTAATCGCCCGTAATAACGAAAGGGTTAAAGACGAAAGAACGGATCTTTCGGATCAGCGAACTACCGCGAATTTTGGAAGGGATTCGAATTCGGTCACGATCGTGGAAAAGGAAAGAGGGAAGGAAGTTATCTCGTAGCACAGTAACAGAATGGAAAGAATCAGCCTGTTGCCCGTTGTCTCGTTCTCGCGGACAAGAGCAAGGGTGTGTGTGTTGACGCACTCGTTCATCGCGCGAAAAAACTGCGCTCGGATGTCGTGCAAAGCGGGGAGGAGAGGAGGGGGGGGGAGGAGGGAAGGTTGTGCAATCGAACGGAAAGAGAACGATGATCGGTGTACTGTGACTAATCATTGCCCGCCCCTAGCCTTGTCCATGAAAAGGTGGTGCAAGTTGGAGCGCGAATAATGCGCATGCATGCACTTTGTATTTATAGCCGCGACCCTATCGCAGCAGAAAATTTAAGTGGCTCGAGTCTCTCTATCCTTGCTTGCCAATCCTTCTTCCACCTCGATCCTCTTCTCACGAAAAATCTCCGATTAACTTGTCCAGTCACGATTCGGACGCGTATTCTTATCGAAAAAAATTTTTTTTTTTCTTTCTTTCTTTCGTCCAATTTTTTTTTTTTTTTTTTTTATTCATATTATAATCGATTGTTATTATAATATCGATCCGTGATCAGTGATTAGCGAATGATGGAACGGGGAAATTGCGATATTGGCAAGTTTATTCAAAACGATGCTACGTGTTTCTAGGTTCAACGATTATGTTATAAGAACGGTGTTCGGCTAAAGATAGATAGATAGGGATAGAAGGCTTTAGTTTCGCTGGGAAGATAATATTGATATCGATCGAGGCTCGAGGCAAGTTCGCTGTTTTTCAATCGGGCGAGCT
>NW_006263594.1:621499-623395 GCF_000469605.1 Apis dorsata | reverse complement strand
GAGAGAGAGAGAGAGAGAGAGAGAGAGAGAGTTTTGCTCGAGCTCGATAACGTTTTTTCTCTTTTTCGTTTTTCGTCAAATTTTTATATCAAATTTCATTCGAAGAAAGGGGAACGTTCGAAGATGGAAGCGAACGCTTTAACGCTTGCCTCGTGACCTTGGGAATGATGAAAGAAGAAAAGAAGTATCCGTGAAGTTGTTCGATTGAAATGTTATTTTATTCTCATTAAATGTATAATCGTGTTGTTTACGAAGTATTGCCTTTCGCTATCCCATCGGACAATTAAAAAAAAAAAAAAAGAAAAAAAAAAGAGAAAAAAGGTCCGATCGTCAGACATGAATTAGTTGGGTAGAACGTCTGAACGATAGAATAATAGAACGGTTGTCCGTCAGTATTTCTTCTTCTTTTTCTTTTTTTTTTTTTTTTTTTCCTTTTTTTTTTTTCTTTTCAATTAATTAATTACGCGTGTATACGTGCGAGTGAATCGACACCGCAAATTGACAGAGATTCGCCTCCTCTCTAATCTCTTTCTAATCGAAAAACCGTTCGCGATTATTTACACAAAATCCACGTATCATCACGTGAATCTCGAGTTATAAAACGGTCGAACAAGTGATATACGGGTAACGTATTGCTAGAAAACTTAGCCGCCAAATGATATATCCTAGAGGGGGGAGGGGAGCGATCGTTATTTAAAATTTTATATATATATATATATATATATTTTCCATCGTGCGAGGCACCTCTCATCTCGAATTTCGAATGACGATTTAAAATCGGTTTAAAATCGGACGTAAAAGTCATTTTTACGAATGATAGAAAAATCGTTGATTCGCGAGAGAGAGAGAGAGAGAGAGAGAGAGAAGGGATAAATGGAGGATCGATATGGAGGGGAAGATGATAAAAGAGGAAACGTTTCGTTAACGATTCGAAAAGTGATCGGTGCATCGTCGATGGCTCGTATCTTGATTCCGTTAGTACGCAGAATTTCAAGGGATATTATTTATCGCCACATTGTTTCGAATGAGATTCGTATGAAATTGAAAAAAAGGCAGATGAATTCTCAGTAATCGTCTCTGCCAAAACTAGCACGTTCACGGACATACAATATCGATAAATATAACGTTATATATAACGTTATATATATATATATAATATATTGGTATATAAATAGCACGATCCTTTACACTAGAATACAGGATGTATATACATGTTACACGATGGATGGAGTCTGTCTGTAAATAGTTTTTAGCGGAGCATCGAGGAGTCTCTTTCTTTCTTTCTTTCTTTCTTTCTTTCGTGTTTCGATCCTCGGGAGTGTTACTATCCGCCATTTCGGGAACCAGATTCTTTATCTTCATATATTGTCCTTGCTCGTCGTTTCGTAAAATGCTTCTTTTAATTGCAAAAGTAGGAAAATAGCGAGGGACGTTCGCAGCAGCGGATCGCGTGCCCGGATCTTTCGCGAAAGTCGGAGACCTGTCGAAAGGCCTGTCTTTGGTTGAAGAGGACGGAGAAAATAAGTTGTCAAAAAGTTGATGAATTCAATCGATGAAATCTGTCTTCTCGAGAAATTAGCAGCTCGCTGACCAGCTTTTCACGTCGATGCAATGAAATCCTTTTTCCTTTCTTCCTTTCTTTCTTTCTTTCTTTTTTCTCAACACTCGCTCTAAAACGCTTCTTCTCTGTTGAAACGAATTATTAAGTACGTAAAATTTCGTTCACTTTATCGGTGAAACGAAAAACTCAAGAGATTGCTATTTTGCCTCTTGAAAGAAAATGGATAGCGACTATATTGTTTCGATGCTATCGCGAAATAAAAATCGAAAATCGAGAATGTTTGATCGCAATGGAGAAAAAAAAAGAAAAGAAAACGACTAGATTCTTTCAATGGA
>NW_006263594.1:600431-620799 GCF_000469605.1 Apis dorsata | reverse complement strand
GGAAGAGAATCGAACGATTTCGAACACGTTTTCCAGTGGATTTCACGCGGTAATTTCACTTTCAATGAAATTGAACTCGAATGGTGAAATTGAACTTGATGAACGTTGAAATCCCATGCGAGTGACTGGTGAATCGAGCCACGCCAGATTCTGACGATTCACTGTTGTTGATAACCATTTGCCTGGGCTTGGCCTTCTTGACTGTCTATACTGTAACCGGTTATGCTATCCGGGCTCTGGAGAGACGCCGCGTAAAGTGGATTCACCGGTGTCGAATTTGTGTCGAATTGGGTCGAGTCATAGACACTGTGATTCTGTGAACAAAAGAACAATTCTCGTTGCACTTTTCGCATAAACGAGTGAGTAATAGAGTACGAGTAGAGTATATATATAAAATGTTTTTGATCAAACTTTTCTCGATTGTAAACACTTTTTGAGAGAGAGAGAGAGAGAGAGAGAGAGAGTGTGTGTGAGTGTGTGTCAAAGTTTAATTTAGATAACTCTATAAAAAAATTACGACGTTTCATTTCCAAGAATATTTTATCTCGTGCAAAGACCGTTAAAATTTCCACTACTACTTATAGCACACATACATTGTAAGGATTGTACACTTTCAAGCTGAATGCAAATAAATTCATATGTTCATATATAATTGTTTTTCTTCTTTCTCCTCTTCTTTATCTGAAAGTATTAAGAAAAAAAAAAAAAAAAAAAAAAAAAGCGAATGATAAGGTTCGGTGTGAAGGACATTGGTTGCAACACAAAACAAAAATGTTAGCGTTATTCCATTGCCACAAGTTAGTTATAAATAAATAAAACCAAGTGCATCGGCTACATTAATGAGTTTAATTAAATCTAGACATGCTGTATATATACAGATAATAATAAAGCATCTTGTGCGCTTCTCTATTTTACACTATGATACATCTATGATATAGTTATTTAACAAATATGCATTTCTCATTTTTAGTTTCTCCATCCTAATACGAGCTCTCACTTTATCCTAATCGATAAAAACGAATCGAAAGGTTAAAATTCTCTTATATACAACTACACTTAGTGACTTAGACTTTATAGATCAGTTATTAAAATGAATATTTACAACGATTCAGTCTGTGTATAAAATTTAGTGTCGGAGGGAGAAGGACTAGGATCTACTTCGATAGATTTCTCGTTTGACTGTACATTCACAGTCGGCGATGTGAGAGATAATAAATATTCGCTCAATCCACCTGACTCTTTTTTCTTCGTATCTTTCTTCTTCTGTTTTTTCAACATCTCTTCACTCGTTGAAGAAACAGGTTTGAACAACAATTGTTGCGTGACGTGTTGTAAAGCATCAGACGTGTCTTCTACGTCGATCTCCGACATTTCGGTATCGGTGTATTGCTTCAAAAAATTCGATTCTTTTTTTTCTATATTATGCGAAGCTTGGGCAATGATATCTTTCACGAAAGCCTCTTCGTTTGACGTGCTATATCTCATCTCGTTGGAACCGTTGGTACTGTTATCCAGAATCGATTGCAACGTATTCTCTAAAGGTGGAATATCGAATAATTGGCTGGGCACGTTTCCCTCTGATCGTTTTCGTTCGTGTATCAAGCTATTCTTTGTCGTTAAGGAAAACAAATTGGTATTGCTATCGTTCGAGCCGGGTTTATACAAGAAGCTACTAGCGGTGTTTGGCGAGAAAAGATTCGAGACGCTACTGGGTCCGCCATATTTAAATTGCGATGTAGAACTGCTCTTCCAGGCATTGTGAGTGAACTTCAGATCCAGCGTACTTTTTTTGTAATCGATAAAATTGTCGGATTTCGTTAACGGATAATTCTTGAAGTCGGAACTGCTCTTTTCTCCGCTCAGACGTCTTGTAAAACTTTTAATGCCAGACGTGGATTGATATAAAGGGGTTGGAGATTCATAGGTGTGTCCGCTACCATTTTTAGAATCTTTGGTGGATGTTAAGGAGTGCAGAGAGGTTTTATGCTTTGAGGGGGATGATTTTAACGCTTGTGAATCGTATAAGGGCATGTGAATAGATGGAGTATGGACCTGATAAATATAATCGCTGTCGGTTTTTAACGAGGAGAAACTCTGTTGATGAGGCAGCGACACCGTGTCTTCGTCCATTGCATCGTCCACTTGGGCCTTGTATGAGAACATTATCGAAGGTTGTGAAACCCTGTAACAAAATTTTAATTGTCTGTCCTTGTACGTAAATTTCAAGGATATTCGATTGTTTCTGGACTTGATAGCTTACCCAAAGAATTCGGACAGGAATGTATGATAAACCAAAGGTGTAAACAGGGTTAAATAAACCGCTGCGGTAAAATCCACGACACATAATCCTATGGGATTTTGCGTATAATTTAAGAAGCCTGCTCCGATTGATTGTACTAAGTCTAGCATGGCTAATGTACCGGTGTAAACGTAAAAACTTTTTCTTGCTGTAACAAAAGATAGCGTGTAAATTAATACAAAAAGCGTTAAATGTTGAACGAATTGATCAACTTACTTGGAAGGGTTAAACGGTCTCGTAACCGTGTCCATGGCAGTATTAATATAAAAAGATATATCTGTAACAAAATTATAATAAACACTAGAATTGCTTATAATCGACGTATAAAGGTATTTAATTATTTTAAATTTACCATTGTAAAAACAAGACTGCTGCAAAACCAAAACATCATACCCCCATGACCAAACACATAAAAATCTCTACTGGGAATATGGAATGTATCGTCTGGTATAACTAATTCCAAAGTTCCTTGAGTTATGGTAAAAGCCAATGCTATTAACGATGTAGCGAATAATACCCTACGAATACTTGAGCGACTATCCAAATGTCCTACAAATAAACAGTCATACATACATAGGAAATTTTTAATATGCAATTTTAAATAACAAAATCAACTTCAAAATCAACTCACCAAAAGCTAAACCAAATATAACCACGCTCATCTCTGTGGACAACAGAAAAAATCTCACTGTTACCCACAGTATTTTGTCTGCTTTACCACCAACAGTGGCTGCTGCATTTACAGTCATTGAAACAATACATCTTATTACTGAAATCACTACATTACAAATGACAAGTCCATAAAATGCTAAAAATATTGGACTACTCGTTGCTCGTAATTTAAGCCGTGCTCTATTAAATCTCACTGCGATAAATAAAAGAAACAAGAGATTTGGTATCAATATGACAATGTCCCATATTCGTACTCTGGAAAATAAAAGAATAAATTGGATCAGGAAATCTATACAAAGCATTGCAAAATCAATGTTTACCTTGAATCTTTGATTTCTTTGTATAAGATGAACTTGCAAAAGTGTTCTTCATCGTTCATCGGTGAACTAACATTAGGAATCATTGTACTGCTCAAATCATACGTGTGCAACCAACTTTCAGATACTTCTTCACGTACTGCACCATACATATTTCTCGTTTTGTTGTATACTTTATATTTAAATCATGTCTCAACTCATCTTTCACTGGTAAACAAACAAATAACGAAATATATCAGATAACGTAAATCAGATGATAATTTATTATTATTAATATTAATAATGTGAAAATGCAATACGCTTACGAAATTATACAATCCTTGTCCAATAAAAAGAAAAAAATATAAATTAAATTATCTATACCAATCAAACACTTAAACGAACTATTGCAAAGCATCATTCGCTAATTAAAGTGACATAATAAACATAACCTAAACTACTTGGCAGTATTCCCAAGTGATGACCTTCAAACCATTAGAAAGCAATGACCGATTCAGACAATGATATATAAACATTAAATCAGCTACGAACTTATTCCCGCGAAATAAACGCGAATTCTTATTATTTAATCGGTGAAAAATCGATAAATGGCAAAGCCTATTGTACACCTGTCAAATTGACACAACGATACTGTGATAAATCACGGGAAATTCTTCTAATTGGTTCATGCTAATTAAATAAACGGGCACAATTTATGCGACTTACCCATTAGGTGTACCTATAAAATCACCGATCTCATCTTCTTCGTGCAAAAAAAATTGTAACTCGCCTTTTGATTCGCACCGTCTTCAACGTTTTGTTTGTTGCAAGTATTTCGCGCAGTACTTTTTTCCTTGATCGCCCAATTATACGTCGGTTCGCCTTATTCGTGCACGTTCGTCGTTCGAATCAATTGTCATTTTGCTATGAGATTCCAGTATCCATTCTGTCGATCAGCTTCACGTTGATCGGTCTGTTCCTTTCTTTTTTTCGCTCACAAAAACGCCACACCGAGCCACCAAAGAGCGTATACTTGATAACCAGTAAGATGAACGCGTAACGAAGTGCGCGTGACTGCGTATTACGTACTTTACCGTTTGTATCAAATATCCGATTGCACGACGAAAACGACGAACCAACGAAAAAACGTGTTTGCAGGTGACGCCACAATTTATCGCCTATCATAAAGGCTACACTGTATCTTCTACACAGGAAATAACGACTTTCCAACTATACAGTTGCTTAGATTATGAAAGGTTTCTTCGCTTGGCAGACGCTTTCACTGAATCATTACATATTACAACGATGACGATGTGCGAGCCAATTAGATAGGTTAGGTGTTGAGAGAAAAATACACGGAATGGCCGCGAATCGCTGTTAAACCGGGAAATACGAAGCTTCGCGCTCTATTTGCTATTACGTACGAACCTACGCTCTGTTTAGACTTTTTCGAACAGACACGATTACGAAAGACGTGAAAGTAAGTAGATTGGTTTTTTTCGTGGTTCGGCGAGTGAAAAGGAACGGGTATTATACGGATGTTGTTCGATAATTTTTATTGAATAAACAATGACTGTCAATTATTCAAGCGATCTGTTGAGAAATGTTCATCAGAATATTCTTTTACCGGAAATTGGCCAAAGTTTCTTGGTTAAAGGAGATTACGAATATTGGCATTATTGTTGCGATGGTTTTAACGATAAGGTGTGTAATGGTTGTCATTTTGTTAGATTAATTTTGTATAGAAAAAAGAAAAAAAAGAGAAAAAAGATGAAATGTTGAATTTAGGGTTGGGGTTGTGGATATAGGACATTACAAACAATATGTTCGTGGATTATCAAGAACGGGAACTTGGAACAATCTGTTCCAAGTATCAGACGTATACAGGAAGTGCTCGTCACGCTGAATGACAAGGAACAACCATTTATTGGATCGAGGGAATGGATAGGTAGTTTCGAAGTAAGTCTATTTTCTGAATAAATATTAATGTTCTGTTGTATAATTAAATTATTATTATTATATAGTGATTTATAACCTAAAACTTGTTACTTATCAATTTACTAATACTAATTAACAAATTACATATTATCACGCAAGAAAGTTTTACCGAATACTTTAAAGCAATAAATATTTTTATATTGGATTAAAATATTTTATATAAAAATAATGAAAGAATAAAATTTATTTACCCGAACTATATATATATATATATTTATCGATTATGCGTATATTTGATTTATCATTTTTATTTATAGAAATTAATTAAAAAAATAATAAATATTTCTTATCATTATATTTTTCATCGTTTCACGAAATTCGTTTACACGAATTTTTCTCTTTTTTTTTTTTACTAGTAGTCAATTTCTGATATACTTATAATATATTATAACATTGAAAATCATTAATTTCTATAAAGTTTATTTTCAACGCTCTAATCAAAACAGCGATAACCCAAGAATGTTAAACATTCGTGATATGCTCATTGATACAAACAATGAATACTCTTCTGTGAAATACGATAGAAGCAAACAAATTGATTCGAAGTATGAATTCCGTAGGTATGCCTCGTGTTGAATCATTTATACGACATTCTCAGTAAAATTGTGCATGTTCCAAATGGTAAAGCTTTGCGGGACCATATTCCTACCATCAAGAAACATTTTGAGGAATTTGGTAGTCCAATCATGATGGGCGGAGACAAAGATTGTTCCAGCAAATGCGTTTTAGGAGTCCATGAAGGATCCAACAATACATATTTTTTAATCTTAGATCCACATTTTATCGGCAGAGCACGAACGACTGAACAGTTGAAAAATTATCATTGGATAAAATGGCAAAATTTGAATAATTTTATCGACAGTTCTTTTTACAATCTATGTTTGCCTCAAATTAAGTTTATAAGTAGAAATAATAAATAATCTTTAAACATATATATTATATATGTATATATTTTCTGTTGTATATGAAATTGGATAAATATAATACAATGAGAGATATTTTTAGAAAGATTTTTTTAATATATTATTATTAGAAGGATGTCTACTGTACATGACGTCTTTATATTGTTTTCATTGTAAAAAAAAGAAAAAGTAATTAATATCACTGTAATCCTAATTGCGATTAATCGGTATTTAATATTAAACAAACTCCTTGCAACACCCAATGAGAGATGTGTTCCGCCGTAGCGAGATTTGCTTCAAAAACCAAACCTACTCCCATAGCATTTCTTCTATTAGATGTGGTATATACCGGCGTTCTAAAAGTATTCTGTAATTCATAAAATCGTACGTATTAATTAATCTAAACAGTTTTGATCGATCATATTCGAATTGATTAAAATTAATTCATTGCCTGAAGCCTGAGTCTATGAGCCTCGATTGGAATGACGATTAATATCGGTAATTCTTCTATCAAGATTTTCGGGAGCGATCTTTTCAGACATTGTTCATTTATATCCCATCTGGCTCCTTCCAAATATAATCCACTCACATAACAACCCTGTATTATTTAATTAGGAATTATTTATAAAATGACAAAAAAAATCAGCGTAAATTATCTTTTTTTTAATCAAATTAATAAATTTGCATTACCTGATCAGGTTTATCTTCTACGTATTCGGGTTTGGTGTATCTCGACACTGCCGTATAGATGAGAGATCGATCCAAAGACCAATTGTTTCTGTGGCAGGCCATTTGCACAAGAGCTGCCAAGTAAGTTTCTGGGATGTGCAGGCCAGATAACCAGAGAACTATGGGTTCGCCCGTAGTAGCCTAGTAATATTAAAAAAAAAAAAAAAAGAAGAAAATTCGAATCATGAATTCTAAGTTAACATCTTACCCAACTATTGTATTGGTGTATCCTCTTCTCAAAGTGTTCTATCCATCCAGCCAATGTTTTCTTTGTATCTGGTGCTAGCATGGCCCATTGACTTGGTAATACACCGTTATATAACGCTGTGGCTATACTTTCAAGAGTCATATCCATTCCGATTTCTCCAGCGATAGCCTAACAATGTGTATAAATATTCGATTAAAGTATTTGAAAAGTATTATACGAATAAAGGAGTATGTTTTCATCGATACATACTTTTCTCAATTGAATCAATGATCTTTTCATCATTCTGATCAATTTATTAAATCTCTCCAATTCTTGAAGAAGAACGATCGAGGTTGGCATTACGATTGGTCCAAAACTTTTTCTCACTTTATTAATGTCATACTCGACAGGAATTTTATCCAATATATCTTTCGCAAGATTATCGATAAATTCGTCTTTGCTTATTCCAGTCGGGCTAATTTCTAAATAAAGGAATAATTTGATTCTTAATTTAAATAGACAAACTTATCATTTCGAATCGATTATCGAGATCTCATTACGAAGAGTAAGTTTATTACTTACCAGCTTGGGGCTGTAATTCTATAAGATTGATCCACATTTCTTTCGCAGCATGAGTGAAATAACCAATTTCGGCATTTGGATGCAATCCAAACACGTCCGGAGTATTGACAAGTGGTAATTGATCGATGAACTCGAGATAATCATCACGATCCCCTTCTGGTGGTATCACGTAATCGAATTCTTCGTCCACATAAAAGTGGAAGGGTTGAAAGCTATCGAAAAGGAAGTCTCCAAAATATTCATCCATATAAGTCTCGGATACTCGACGATCGTAGCAATCTATCACTCGTCCACCGTACATTACCTACGTTATTATTTCGTGAAAATTTCAATTTTTCAAGTTAGAATTTGGGAGCAAAAGTTATTTACGTACTTCACCGATCAAATACTTTAAGCTGTTCCAAGGAAGTTTACTATCATTCGTTTGAATCGCTTTGGTTAAATATGTATCCAGAATAATGGTGCACACGTTGAAATCCGACTCATTGAAATCGTAATTTATGTTCCAGCCAATCTTGTCATACCTTCTCCTCTCCTAATTGATCATGATTTTAAAAACGATGAATTCATCGTAATATATAATATACTTTAATATAAATTAATAGTTTAACTCACTTGAACGACCGCGTGATAGAAAGCCAACACGTAAATTAAATGTTTGTAAGCAGGATGAGTGCAACTTTCCAGCACTTGTGGTCTCATTTTTAGATAGGTACTTTCAAGATTCAACTTCAATCCACTGGGTGGTTCCGTGACCACTAAGTTGAAAATTTTGTTTAAAATTCTTTCATTCAGAGGAAATTGCAAGCAACTTGTTCCTATCTGTACCTTTCAAAGATTGTTGCAATATTCCAATAGGAAAATTGGGAGTTGGATCGGTAGTGAGCCACAAACGAAAATCTGGATGAGGCTTTCCAATGTTCTCCAACAATTTTTCCAATTCTTTGGTGAAACTCAAGAGTAGATGGCAATTTTGCAACATGAGCCATTGTCCTCTAGCCACAGCACCCTCTAGCAACTCTTTTGCGGTCTGAAAAGTAAACAATATCGCGTTACAAATCTCTTCTTCTCACCTTATTACAAATAATTTGATCAGGATGACGATATACAATTTCCTGGCCCTGGCCAAGGGATAAATATTTAAATCTTCCACCGCCACAGCCGTATTTGTCAGCCAATTTCATTAGTTCCGAGGTTGGATCGGATCCAGGGCTTAGGATGAAAACGATAGGCATCGTGGGTGTGCTCTGTTCGAAGATTAATTCAAAACTAATGTGCGGAGGGGTGATGTATTCTTCTCCCATGATCTCGGTAATGTAATTGACGATGCTTCGATAAACTCGATCGACGCGAAAACATCTCATCAACATGAGCTTCTCGAAAGGAGTTAACTTTTTGGAATAATCTAGGGGAAATTCCACGGATTCCGGGGAATCCATATCGTACCACTGAAAGATTAAACATTTATTTTTTATGGGAACTAATGCGAACTATTCGAAGTTAGAATACTTGATTTTCACTTACTGTTTGCCATTCATCCACATGCGTACCGAGTTCATCCGCGATATTTCCAAATTTTTCCGAGAAATCGGTACTCAGTTTCAACAAATCCGCCCATCCAGACGCTGGCAACCATTCCGTAGGATTAACCTTAGGCGCCTTCTCCAAACTGATACATCCTTTGATGAAAAATTCTAATTGCTGTTGGGTCACGTTTTTTATACTTTGTTCCAACTTTGTGCAAATTTGGAACGAGAATAGTAATTTATGCTTCTCGAAGATTCCCGTGCATCCGTAATCGTAAACATTTTTCGTCAACATTGGGATGATATTCTGCAGCCGGCGTTGCAACGTAGGATCCGGAAGTGCTTTCCTCAATGAATAAATAAACACCTCCACGTAACTGATCAAAGAGTATTGATACATAGAGTTAACCGTGGCCATATCCGCCAGAACAAAGAAGAGTATCGCTCCTCTTTGAGCTACCGATCGATAACCATCTCGAAGCTTGTTCACGTCAATGGCTGTAACTTCGGCGAGATACAATTTTCTCATCACGTCTTCGGCGCTGGCTTTAGTATTTTCCAAAGTTTCGATCAGCTCGATATTATCCAGCATGTTTCCTTTGTTCGTTGCTATTTCCAGAAGTAAACTGTCTTCCAATTGCTGAAGAAGATTCTTGTTCTCGCTGGTCTCGGCGATCAGAGATTCGCGTTGCTCCTCGATGTCTGGCCTCTCTGTTCGAACGACCACCGACAATAATTGGTCTTCCAAGCCCTATAATTTTTTAATTCGATTTTTTTATTCGATTCATGTTTTTTTTTTATTTTTGAACGGATAAAACAATTTGAGAAGAAAATTGGAGAACGAACCCCTAACGTCACCATGTAATTGATCACTGTGGCCTTGGAGTATACCGCAGGATCGAATATAGGATTCGACATCTTGGTGGTAAGGTACATTCGAAATCTCGGGTCGTAATCTACTTCTTTATCACCGAGAAGGATGAACGATCTACCTCCTACAGCTGTGATTAAAATTTTATTAATCATCATCTCTATTTATTAAGACAAAATTAAAGAATATAAGATATAAAGGTACTCTGTATGTTCTTGGATAGGACGTTATCCAACACGGGATCGATCTCATCGACGTCCTGGAAGAGAACCGGTAGACCATATTTTATCGCCAGTTCCACCTGTTTCAAGAAATCTGGATCGGTAAACGATAGAATTTTCAAATGCTTGTGCTCCTTCTTTTTGATCCAATTCAGAGCTTGTTGCTGAGGATCGATGCAAACGGGGAATCTCGATGCTCTCAAAGTCAGAATTCCGTTTTGTACAGATAGCTCGTCCGGTGGTAGACCCTCGGATGTCCATCTTGAACAAATTTTTGCTTCTTTAGAATTTTTTATTTTATATTTTATTGTATATAGAATTCGTGACATTTTTCTCAATTTTTCTCGATTAAGAGAAAACGAATAAGGAATAAATAAATATCTTACTTGCTGATTTCAACGTCGTTAGTCAGTTCAGTTTGAATCTTGTAGGTATCCATGAAAGGGATTTCCTTAGTCACTATACTCTCCCACCAATCCTCGTATACCATGTGATTTCTGTACTCGTACGAGAATGGACCGCAATAAGCGAGAAATCCAGCGGAGAGAAGACAATTTCCAATGATCTTCTCTATCTGAATTTTCAAGTTCTCCAAATCTTTTTTCCATCGCTCGTTTTCGGAGGACAATCCGCTGATCAACTTATCGGCGGCTATCAAACGTCTCTGAAGCAGATCAGTCTCCTCCTGCAACTTTTGCCTTTCCTCCATAGCTTTCTCGTATTTCGCGTTTAAGTCTGTGATGGTTTTTTCCAGCCTCCGTAATTCTCGTTCCTCCTTTTCCAAAGCCTTTCGAGCCCGTTCCGATTCGGCCTCCAATTCCTTAACTCGGTCTATCTTTGGTTTAACCTTAAGCAAGAGAATATGGAAGCGTCAAAGCGAAATATTTTATAATAATCGGGGAAACATTATATATGTATTAGAAATACATATATAATAAAACATAATAAAGCAACGATCAAGGAGGCTCAGATTAAAGAAGATACCTCTCTGAAAACGGCACAGTAATCCAGCACAGCAAGTACGAATCTGTACAAGCCGTATCCTGCTTTGCTGATGTATTGCATCTGATCCAATTTCGTGGTCTTCTTCAGATGCGCTTTGACAGCTTGCTGCTGCTTCAAAGTGATCTTGTCGCAATTCATCTCTTGCAATTGTCTTAGAAACGCTGGATCGCTCATCATTCCTTTTGCACTCTTCCAAGAGATTTCTTTCACGCCTCGTAGTATCGCCACGCATTCTGAGACGATTTGTACGGGTTCAGGCGGCGTTGCAAACGACCTAGATCACGTTGTCATTTATTTAAATTCTTTGATAAATAATTCATAAAAGAAACGAAAGAAGGAAAGGAAAGTAACAGACCTTATTTCGGTGATGTCCGCTTTATCCAGTTCTCCAAGAGCCAATCGAGCCGCGTCCAGAGCAGGTTGCGCTTCGGCCAACGCCTCTTTGGCTTCCGTCTCTTCCTTGTTAATGATCTTCCTCTGTACTTCTATCGCCTGCCTCTCCTTCTCGCTGAACTGCTTTTTCTCCATCGCGATATCCGTACTTTCTCCTATAGAGGCCAACAATTGCTCGCAATTCCTCGTCTGGTCGGCTACTTTTACTCTTTGCACGGCTAGAATCTCGTTTAACTCGTTCAAAGTCATCGAAGCCTCGGCGATCTTTTGCAGACCTTTAAAAGTTCGTTTGGAAAAAACGCGATTCTTTTTCTTTTTTTTTTTTTTCATCCTTTGAGTCCCTCTTTCCTTTTTTCTACCAACCTCCGGAAAGTCGATTGCATTGCGAATTTATGTAATTCTTCGTTTCCACCAAAAGATGTAGAAAGACATTTATAAAGTCCAGGTAATGTTTAGGCGTCACGTAGTTTCTTCGCCGCAATTTTAATTGAAAATCTATCGTGTAGTCTATGACGGATCTATGGGTGAGCACCATGTGTTCCACTATAACATCTCTGAAACTTTCCGGTATGTTTGGATTCTGAAACGAATACGAAGGTAATCAGATAACGAACAAATAATAAAATAAATAATCTGAATAAATCGAATCGAGAGATAATTACATCGCTAAGAGTGACATTAGCCACGGAAACTAATGCTTGTTCGGGCCAAGGGAACATCCAGTCTATGGTAGTACTGCTAACCAGACCCGGATAACTTCTACACCTTGTCCTTAACAAATCTCCCGATGGACTCATCGAAAGTGCTATTCGTAAATTTTGAAGGCTCGTTTTCACGAAATACAACCATACATTTTCTCTGAAAGATGATATAATTCTTCGTTATCGAACGAATATCGACGTGAAAATTCGAGATTAAAAATTCGAGTCGAACTTGGTGACGCCAAAACCAGCCTCTACCGCTTGATTCCTGCAAGAATGAACTATTTCGTCCTTCTCCTCGTCTGTGAACAAAGCCGGTACCACTCCAGTCAGCAACATGTTGTTTACCAGCTCCAAGAAACTTTCATCGATGATGTGAGCGGCGGTGAATAAAAACACGATCTTTTTGTTATCCACGCCGACCATGTTGTACAAACTCTTCATGTCCTCGCGAAACGCGGGCTCGTTGTAGCCTCGAGCGAGGCTAATTTGAAATGTTCGAAAGCCTGCTGCGTACGCTGCCAATTTGATCACCGACTTCTTCCCGCTTCCGCCTATACCGATCACCAGAACGTGGCCTTTGTGCATCCTGAGGGCACGATGTATCCTTGTCAGATGTTCGAGCGCGTCGTTGAAAAGGACCATGTGCAATTTGCTCACGTTTCTTTCATTGTAATCCTCGTAAATCTGAAAAGCGTATTTCGTTTCTTTTTATTTGTATATATTATATTAATATGTTATATATATTTTATATTAATATATCATATTAATTTGGCCCGATGTTCAAATATCGGGAGAAAAAAAAACGCGTGAATCACGAACCTCCAAGAACAAACTGTAGACAGCCTCATAATCCAACAGATCTTCGTAAAATCTTGGCTCGTCCTCGTTAATCGCGTTTCGAAAATCACCGAACAGCAACGGATCCCTCATCACATATTCTATCACTTTACGATCCTCTTCCCAATATTCTTCGACCTTTTTCTGTATATAATCGGTTACGATTTTCGTATCCTGTAATCAGAAAATTATAAATAAAGATGTAAATTTTCGTGTTTATCTTTTCGATACTTGCGTTTTCGTTTATCAAACGATCGCATATAATTCTGATGAACTCGTTTCTCCAAAGTCTAACGATCTGTTTCACCGTTGGCAAATAATCGGGATGGGATTGAAGAACACCCGCCATGATTCTCGACAAATCTCGCATATTGAAAATATAATGGAATCTGTTCGGTGTTGGTAATAATTCAGCCAAAACTATCTGGAAGAGAATCGTTATACGAATCGAATCTTAAGTTTTAAGAAGAAATCGAAAAATACCTTATAAAGTTGCAAAGTAATTTGCACTAAAGTTGACGCGATTTCTTGCACCTCCTCTGAAAATATTTGCAAATGTCCGACCAGAATACTCGTGTAGATGTAATCGAGGGTCTCATCCGCGGGAAATACGACATTGTAGATGGAGAACATAGAGATGAATCTTGGATCCACTTCGTTCCTTCCTCCACCCGGTTTTCCCATTGCTGCCAAATAACCTGTTGTCGCGAAAAATAATTATTTCGAGTATTCGAAGAATCGATTGATCTTGATCTAGAATCGAACTTACACATATCTTTCATGTACATCATGGAAAGATCCTTTCCACGATCGTAAAAGCCACCTTTCTCGAATAAGAATTTGAGAAAAGCGATTGGTTGTTGGGTACCATAAGTGTCCACCAATGGCATGTTCATGTCGTCGATAAAGATCAACAATTTTTTACCAGGAGGTGGCCCGTAAGTTTCTCTCGTTCTTTTCTCCACGGCAGCCTCTATGTTTCTTTGCACGTCCATCGAGGTCGTTCTCGACGAGAAATTTATCATGAGTTGATTCTGATCGAATTACATCGTGAAAAATTGAAACATACTCGTATAATAAATTTAATATTAAATTGTTGATAATTAAGAAATTTGGAAATTTACGTATTTTTCAGAGCTCAAGTGTCGAAGAAACTCGAGAATGATAGCAGTCTTCGAGGTACCAGTCTCTCCGACCAAAAGTGCTGGTCGTTCTCGTTCGTTCATTATTTGAACGAACCACGTAGTTCTCAAAGTGTCCATAGTAGGAACTAGGATGTCGGAAAAATGTTTCTTCCTGTCGTGTACATATTCGGGAACCATTAACTTCCATGGGACCCAGATATTTTGTTTCAAGTCCAAAAAGTAATCGTACAACAATTTATTCGTCACGGGAATGTATCCTGTGTCGAATTATTCATCTTCGAATTTATATCAAGTTTTCCTTCATTTTACGCATCGATCAATAATTTTTTTCACTTTATTATTTTTATCTTTATCAACTTACGCACACTAGCTGGTTTTTCAATGGTGTCCTGGACAAGCATGAAACCGCAAGTTTTCTTTACATAATCGTCGAACTCGGATCTATTTTCTACGACCAGGGAGGCTCCCAAGGACCAGTACAAGGCTTGAATGTACATTGCTTCGAAACATTCCTCTCTAGTGTATTGTGGTTCTATTTTTACTTCTTCCTCTTCATCGATTTTGAGAAGAGAGGCCAATTCAATATCCAAAGTCACGAGAAGGGCATCGAACACATAGCAAAGTTGCACTACCTAAATGAACAAGCAACTCTTTCTCGTTTATATAATTATATAATAAATATGATTTCTTGTTCGATCTTTCGTGCCATTGAAACCCGTTTCTAGTCAAAATTAAACGATAAAAATTCCTCTTTTATATTAGGTTGTATCATGTGAAATTTTAGAATAAATGACAATTAATTGCGACTTGTAAACGCTTAACCTATATTTCGCTTAGCATTTTTTGACGTTATCCTCTTATATTTCCTTTGTGCAATAAATTCTTTTTTGTGTTAATTTTACTATTTTGAAAAGTGAACAATATGGTGTTATCGAACGAATTTAGAATTCTTGTTTATGAGTTTAAGTTAGCCACAATGGAATTGAAGTATATTAAATATTAGGTTAGCTTTCGGAGAAAATTTTATCAATGAGAGGACCATTTGTTTGATGATGGTTTCAAAAATTTAGATCTGGAAATGAAATAGATCGAAATCTAAAAATAAATCAAAGTGAAGTTAATCCATAAACAAATCAGAGTTGGAAATATCTTCAATATTCAGTTTTCAGATATTTGAGTGCAATGGGTAAAATGAAAAAATTGAAAAGGAAGATTAAAAGTTGCAAAAGTTTTGGAAATGTACTTATCGCATAAAGCTCGAAACAATGAAAGTCCATTTTTATATGAATAGAATTATAACCTGTAATGAGGATGCTAATGAAAATCCTAAACAAATGCCGAAATCATTATGGCCGAAAAAAGTATGGCAATCTGTAAAAGAAATAATTTATTATTCTTTTCTGAAACAAGGAGATACCAACAATAAGAAATAAAAACAGTATCCTACTGTCAAGAAATTGATTAAGAAACAAGTTGCATTCGATAGACATTTTTCTGTATGATAATGCTCGATCGCATCGCAAACTACAAAAATTAATTGAATCGAAATATGAAATCTTAATGCATCCACCATATTTACCAGATATTTCACCAATCAATTATCTTGTTTCGCCATTCACGGTTGTTTTTAAAAAATGAAATATTCGAGAAGCTTTAATCGCAACATTCGAAGAATTTCTTCACGCTAAAACCATAAAGTTATAAAAATGAAACATGTTAGTTAGAAAAACCTTAAATGGCTCATATTTTGATCGAATAAAGAGTTATAGTTTTGAAAATATATTGTTTTTCTTCCAACCAAAAATTTCACGTGATACAAGCTAATAAATCAGGAATAACCAGATTACGCAATTTTTTTTTTTAATAATCCCTATAAGAGTTGTCGAACTAATTAACGTACGAACGTCTAATCGATACCATGTTCAATCCGGTTTGCGGTATAATCATCTTAAGCGGTTTGAGCTGCTGCAATCCGAACATTCCATCTATAATGTAGGTAATCGCTCCATCCACGTATTTGTCGAACAACGCGGTCAACGTCTCCCGATCCGATTCGCTCTTACTACGTATCCATTTGTTCATGTAAGGGTGATAGCCCAGATTCTTCGGATCCACGTAGACCATACCTGCTCTCGACACAGTGGCCGGAGAGGCGTACTGCAGGTCGCCTACCTTTTGCCAAAAATAGTGAGTGAAAATAATCGTTCGATTTATCCAAAAAATTAAATCCAATGTATACGCGATATCCACGAAAAGAGAATTAAAAAGTGTATCACCTCGAACAATAGACTGCAATGGCCTAGCATTCTGATTCTCTCTTGGTTAGCCAGAGTGAGTAATTTATTGTCATCCATCACGGAATTCATATTCTCGATCCAGAGGGCGTCCACGTCACCGTCGAACAGAATGTATCTTCTCTCGTTCTTGCTCTTATCGTCCAACGGTTTGTTCACTTCTCGAAAAATTTTGCTCAACAGGCCGTCCGTCCAATCGCGCGTAGTCGGATCCAATACTCCGTACAACTCGTTCACGGTACACGCCTAATAGTAAAAAACAGATTATCGATTCGGTTTATCTTTTAATCGAAGGGATACCTTCGGGTTCAAGGTGTAGAGTTTGGTAGGCATGCCGAGTCGAGTTTGTGCTTTGCAAAGCGTTTCGATCACGACGGTTTTTCCGCCTCCTGTTGGCCCGATTACCATCGTCGAGTGCCTCGTCATCATTACTTCGTACAGTTGAATCACTTTATCGACCTGTTAAAATTGAAATATTATTATTAAGAATGAAAAACTGGAATAGTTCGAATTTCACATTTTCAATTTGATTTCAACGATTGTTCTTAATTAATCGAGAATTTCCATCCAATCCCAATTATATTTTTCCCGAAAATAATTATTGAAGAGAGAACCAAGATAGAAGGTTAGAGTTCGCAGATCGCAATCAGAAAATTCAATGAAAAACAATTACAATATTTGAATAAGGCAACTCTTTTTCGTGTAATAAGTCATCCGCTTCGAATTATTTTCTTCGAGATAAATTGATCGTTTTCGTGATAATAATTCCAAGATTAAGAATAATACCTGTTCGGGTAAGCGCATGTAACCTTGCTCTTCTATCACGTAATCAACGGCTTCATTAAAATCGGGATAATGAACCCTGGGACAGTCAAGCTCGGGGAACAGATCGGCTATTAATCCAAGGAAGAGTGGGACGTCGTCGAAGATGAATTTAGGAAGATTCATGTCTCGTAGCGCCCTCATCAGCACCAAATTCTCGGACAAGTCGCCGGAAGTTCTTTTCAAGTGGCCGGCCATATTGAGCACCGACTTGAGCGCCCTCAACCCGAAATCGTAGTGATTCTGCTTGCTCAGTTGCTCGCGTGCCAGTTTGTACAGGACTGTCATTTTCTTGGCCAAGACTTTGGCGGTCAAGAAGCCGGAGCTGAACAACTTGATCTGACAGATCAGCTCGTTATCCGGGATTATACACACCACGGGCCTGAACAACGCTTTCACGGATTCTGGAAGTTCCGTTCGACCCGCGTATCCCGGATTCATCGTGATGAATATGCCAACTTTCGAGTCGAGCGCTATATCGACGCCTTCGAACTGAGGTTTTTCGAGACATTAGAGACACGATACGATCTTTCTTTCTTCTTTTTATTTATTTTGTTGAATTTTTGTTTAGATCAGAGAGATTTACCGTGAATCTGGACGCTTTCGCTATCAAGGCGGATCGTATGGTCTGAAGTTGCGTGGAGATGACGGACAGCACCGATATATCGATGCGATTAAATTCATCGAAGCATCCCCATACACCACACTGCGCCAGGCCACCCAGCGTCTTTCCTATCGCCACGTAATCCATCCCTTCGCCGCAATTAGTCACGATGCACAGTAATCCCAAAGCTTTTGCCAAATCTTTCGTAGTCTCCGTTTTTCCCGTTCCAGCGGGACCTTTCGAGCAGAAGAGGAGAACGATATTTTTTTTTCTCGCTTTCGTCAAGGTATGCAGCGTCGAAAATATTTTTTAAAACGATGATATACCCGCGGGTGCGCCTCCCAAATGCATCGACAAGGCTTGAGTGATGGTCAAGTATATTCTATCCGTCAAAGGTGTGACCACGAGTCTTCCGTTCAATCCCATATACTCGTAACCGTATTCGAACACGCCCGTGCATTGATGTACCCAAACGTTGTCCACATCGCGAACCCAATAAAACCTTGACGAAAAAAGAAAAGAAAACGTTGTTTTATTAATTCGATTCGCAGGAAATCGAGCATCTGTTTAAGGAACAGGTTAGACGAACCGTAATTGACTCTCCCACTCGAACTCGGAAGGATCTATGATGCTGTCCCTGACAAAACCTTCCACGATGTCTCTCATGTGAACGTCGATCGTCAACACCATGTCGAATTTTTTCCTGTCGTTGTTCGTCAACGTGTCGGCGCCCATCAACGTCACCACCTCGTTCAACTGATTGTTCAGCTGTTTCAAATACTGGAAAACCAAGATCGTGAATCGAGATCGAGGGGAAGAGAAACGAAAGAACGAAAGGTAAGAAAGAAATAAATGTCTCACGTTTTTCATCGCCTGCATCTGTCCATGAGAAATTCTCACGAACACGTCCTCCACCTCGGCCGTCCACCATATTTGATTAGCGCACAGGACCATATTCCCTTGAAAGTCTAGCATCCATTCCGTTCTTGGTCTCCTCACCTACAAAGAGATAGAGAGAGAGAGAAAGAAAAACACCTTATTAACATCTCTTATTAAGTACTTCCTCCTCACCTTTCCGTAATTGAAGACTGCTTTCTTGGTGAGGAATCGATTCGACCTCTTCATCTCCTCCAACGCGAACACCATCCATTCCTCTATATTCCCTTCGGCCAACACCACGTTCCTAAACTCCATCACCTCCTCCTCGGCTGAAATCAACGCCGTCACTATCTCGCGCTCTGTCTCGCTCAACTCGAACCTGAATTTGTCCAAATTGTCGAACATCTTGCCCACGTGTTCTTGGATGGCGATCGGCACGCCGCTGCCGAGGATGTTCAACAACTCGTCGTCGCTGAGGAACGTGAATCGCGGGAACACTGCTCGTTTGCTGTTCAAGTAATCCGTCAACGATTTCTGACACTTGTCCAACGCGATTATCATCGACTCGAACTCCTCGTGTCGACCTGGCGACCAGAATCGATCCATCCACGCGTGTGTTTTCGAGGATGTGTTTTTTCGACGAGAATAATTTTTAATCTTTCCTCTCGAAATTTATTAGATTAGTGAATAGTGAAAGGTTTTACTACCTTTGATCATGCAACAGTCGAGCACGTTCAATCTCTTCGACGTGTCGGCCATGATCTTCTTGAATGATTTGTCGATGTCGTCGAACCTCTTCGCCTCCTCGGGCAATTGCATCCTTATGTCACCTCCGACGAAAATACCCTCGAGGTACAACCACCTCTTCTGCAATTGCAACCACAACTCGAGCACCTCGGAGATCGTGTGCATGATCGACTCCCATTTTTGCACGGTGTCGAGAAACGGGCCGATGAACTGGGATGCGGCCATCGCGTTAACGTTCATCATGTTGTCCTCCAAAATCTGATTCATCTCGTCCGTCGGACCCAGGATGAATCCACGATCCTCGATGCCTGGCGAGAAGGATCCTCGATTATATTTTTTTAATTTTTTGCAAATTTTTCGTCCCGTTATTCCGCGTTGTTACCCTTGTAATGTTTCACCACCGTGAATTCCAACATTTTCCACACGTCGGCCAGATCTTTCAAACCCTTCTCTATGGACAACTCCTTCACGGCGTTCATCACGATCTCCTTGGCTATTTCTTGGTATTTTCCCAACTCCATGGCGAACATGTTCTGCAGGGTGAACCTATCGATCGGAACGTCGATGTTTAAAAAAAAAAAGAAAGAAAAAAACGCGAATCCAGCGCGTTTTTTCGAATTCGAATCAGCGAGATCGAGAACTCACCCCTTTAACA
>NW_006263594.1:599354-599847 GCF_000469605.1 Apis dorsata | reverse complement strand
TATATATAATATTATATTATTAGGTTATTTCATATATTATAATTATGATTGGCGGGATAAAAATTCTGTAAAAAAAAAAAAAATTAATAGCCACTAATAGGGATAATATAGATACGATCCTGAAAAGAGAAATTTACAAAAAAGAAGAAAAAAGGAAGGAAAAGGGGGAATCACTCGTAAATCACTTTAAAAACACAGAATGGGATAATAAACGCGGTAATTAAGATTGTTAATTAATTGCTCCTCCACCACCCTTATTTTTCGCAATTTTTTTCTAGCAATTTTTTGGACCGTTATCGTCGCACCTCTCCGGGTCCATATCGAAAAATTGTCCAGTCTTGGTCATCAATTGCTTCCAGTGTCTGTCCCTCATCGCCTCGTTCTTCAACTCGATGAACAACGGGACCGAATTCTTGAAGCTCTTCATGTTGGCCTCCAACGCGTGCCCGATGCTGAGCTCCTTCACGAATTTCGGCAGTTTACGGAATATCCT
>NW_006263594.1:592472-599170 GCF_000469605.1 Apis dorsata | reverse complement strand
AAATAGTCCATACCGTCGATCAACTGTTGGGGGTTCAGGTCCGCCCAGAGGGTCTGCGCCCAAACGCCCCTCATCTCCTTCTGCTCCTTGTACAGTTCGAACAACATCTCCATCCCGTTGTAATCCTTCTTCAGTTTCAGGAAGACCGAGTAATCCGTAGCCGGAAGATCGAACAGTATCTCGGAATTGACCAGGTTCCGGTGCGTCTCGTCGTGCTTCGCGATCAATTTCCCGTATTCCTGGACAAATCGAGAAATTATCCTTGGATTGCTACGATTTTTGGAACGTTTAAACGAAGGAAGGAGCGTAAATTAATCCGAGCAACGATTTTATTTATGAAATTCTCTTCTCTGTACAATCTTGGAAATCAAATATAAAAATAAAAAGATAAGGAGAATAGAAAAATAAAAAAAATAAGCGATAAAATGAAAAGGAGAACGTTGCGTGGAACGACGTGGATGAATATATATAAAAAAGTTGAATTACAACACGAATTTTTAATTATACTTAATTTTAAGTTTAATTTAACAAAAAAAAAATTTAATACAATCTATCACGAGTTAAATTAAAACAAATGTTTCGAGATGTTATTACATAAAATTGGAATTTAAATGCTTCTTAATAAATTTATAGAATAATTCTTAACATGTGACAACTTGAAATGTGACCGATCAATTAAGCATTCTTGGTTTATACGCTATATTATATTTTGTTCAAATCTTTAAAAAGAGAATTTAAAATTATAACTTTAAGAATTTATTTTTTTATTTTAACTAGTTTTAAGAATTTTAGAATTGGTTATTAACTCGTTGAAAAAGTAAAAGTAAAAATTAAAAATTTCGAATAAAGTTGCTTTAAGTAATTGCTTAATTAAAATCGAATAACATTTGTTCATAGCTGTTATAGTAGATTCTCTCTTCGTATAACCTCTCAATCGTTTCATGGTACAATTATTCGCGATTATTACGTCTCGAACAATAAATTATCAAAGGAAATTTATTCATAACTTCAATTATTAAATCTTTAACTATATTAAGTAAAAATTAAAAATTTCGAATAAAGTTGCTTAATTAATGTTCGAATAACATTTATTCGTAGCTATTATAATAGATTCTTTCTTCATATAACCTCTCAATTGTTTCACGGTACAATTATTCGCGATTATGTCTCGAACAATAAATAATCAAAGGAAATTTATTCATAACTTCAATTATTAAATCTTTAACTATATTAAATAAAAATTAAAAATTTCGAACAAAGTTGCTTAATTAATGCTCGAATAACATTTATTCGTAGCTATTGTAGTTGATTCTTTCTTCGTATAACCTCTCGATCGTTTCACAATACAATTATTCGCAATTATTATTACGTCTCAACAAATTATCAAAATAAATTTATTAATAACTTCAACTATTAAATCCTCGTCGTGTATACGAGCTAGATTCTCGCATTAGTTTCTAAAAACGAGAGATTAGATTAGAAATTCCGGAAGATTTTTGAAATGTGGTCGTCAATAAAAAGAACGGCAGCCACGACGAATGGCTGCTTTCGCCAATTTCCTGCCACTCATCCATTCGAGTCGAATCGAAAGATGAATCGGTTCTAATCGGAATGTCAAGACCCGTTGGAAAAGTAACTAATTGAAATTAAAATTTCGAGCAAGGTTATTTAAAGTAATCGTCTATTAAAAAATACTCGAATAACGTTTATTCGTACCTATTACGATCCGTGCGATCCTGCCCATTATTTACGATCGAAAAAAACTATATTACGTTTCGAACGATAAATTATCGAAATTAACACATTGCGTACGGCGCTTATTGCTTGCTCAACGCGGGCACTTTAAAAAGAGTATATCATATATGCACTTTTTAATTCATGTTTATAAAGTATTCTTAAATACTGCTATATATTTCCTATACATCTATTTTTTATATAGGCTTTTTTTAACTATTATTTGTTATATAAATAAAATTAAATCGATTAATTATTATTTACTTTACAAACTCGAATAAGGAATAAGAATGAAGCATTCTTCTTTCGTTTTCTGCAATTACATCTGGTTTTGTTTCCTTCTTCCATTCGACACATTCGAACAGACTTTACATTCTTTTGTCGGGAATTTCGTCTTCCCAATTATTACTTCGAATGTTTTTTAATTCCTCGAGTCGTCGAAACATTGAAACGAGATATCTCCAATATATTACCCAATGCGTCAACCATCAAATTTTCCCTTTCATCACCTTATCCTTACCATCAAACCACTTACCTCTCATCAATTTCAACAATCAAAAGCGTCAAGTTGAAACTTGAAAAACATTCTCTCACTCACCTCCATCTTGACCAATCCAAGCTCCAGATCGTCGCCCACGCTTCCAGGCCCGTAGGCCTCGAAATTCTTAGCGAATTCCTCGAGCTCCTTAACGAAGTCGTATATCTGGTCCTGCGTCATCCCCGAAAATCTGTCGGAGGTGCTCTCGAGGGTGGATGCTCTGTACAAGGCGCCCAGATACAGGGATTCCCAGTCGCGTTGCAGATCGTATGCAGCTCGCTCGTCGTCCTCGGGGAACGATATATCGTGGCTGCGAAATGCTAGAAAGGTTTCCTGGGACGAAAGAAAGATTAAGGATAGCGAGCGACGACTTGGAGGGGAAGGTTCGTTCATTTTCATTTTCCCTCCCCGCCCCTTCGAACCTGGCACGTGGTGTAGCAAACTTCCGCTTGAATGGCCATCTTCTTTATGTCTGCGATCGCCTGCATGACGGACGTGAACCGGCTAAGACCGGTGATCACCAACTCGACCTCGGCCCGCAACCCGTCCATTATCACGTGCAACTCGTTCATCTCGTTGTTCGTCCGCATCAGAAGGTAATTACCTAGCACTTGTTTCCATTCTATCGCGTGTTGCTCGATACTAAGGAGGAGGGAGCTCAGGTTGATGCTATTGGGAATTGGAAATTCGAACTTCGAGTTTCGTTTTTTTCCAATATATTAGGTGGTGATATATGTTAGGGTGTTTCATAAGTTTCTTTCTTTCTTTCTTTTTTTTTTTTTTTTGATACGAAATCAATACACGATGTTGATGTTGTTTAAAGTTGATTTTAATTTAAAACGTTTTTTTTTATTGCGTTATATATGAATCGTTCTGCTCTATCATCTTTTCTCTCTTATTGGAATTTAAGGTATCCCATAAGTTTCTTTCTTTTTTTTTTTGATACGAAATCAATATACGATGTTCATTGTTTAAAGTTGATTTTAATTACGGTTTTTTATTACGTTATATATAAATCGTTCTGTTTTATCACCTTTTTCCATCTCTCTTGGGATTTATTAAGGTGTCTCATAAGTTTCTTTTTTTTTTTTTTCTTTTTGAAATGAATACACGATGTTTGTTGTTTAAAGTTGATTTATCGTATTATATTAGAGTGTCCCGTAAATTTCTTTCTATTTTTTTTTTTTTTTTTTTGATACGAAATCAATATACGATGTTTGTTGTTTAAAGTTGATTTATCATGTTATATATAAATCGTTTTGCTCTATCACTTTTTTCCATCTCTCAGAAAGCTTCGTTATTTTCTTTTTCCAAAATTGTTGAGATTTATTAGAGTATCTCATAAGTTTTTTTTTTTTTTTTTTTTTTAATAATACCAAATGAATACGATATTGAGATTTATTAGGGTGCCCCATAAGTTTCTTTCTATTTTTTTTTTTTGATACGAAATCAATATACGATGTTTATTGTTTAAAGTTAATTTATCACGTTATATATGAATCGTTCTGTTCTATCATTTTCTTCCATCTTTCAGGAAGTCTCATTATACCCTTTTTCTAAAATTATTGGGGTTTCTTAAAATATCTCATAAGTTTTTTTCTTTTTTTTTTAATAATACGAAATGAATACACGATATTGGGATTTATTAGAGTATTCCATAAGTTTCTTCCTTTTCTTTTTTTTTTTTTTTTTTTTGATACGAAATGGAAGAAGGCGATAGAACGATTTATATATTACGCGATAATTAACAAGGAAGCCTCGTTATTTTCTTTTTTCAAAATTGTTGAGGTTTATTAGGATGTCTCATAAATTTTTTCTTTTTTTTTTTTTTGATACGAAATGAATACACAATGTTTGTTGTTTAAAGTTGATTTATCACGTTATATTAGTATCTCATAAATTTTTTATTTTCTTTTTTTTTTTTTTTGATACGAAATCAATACACGATATTGTTTTAAAGTTGATTTATCGTATTATATTAAGGTATAGTAAGTTTATTTTTTTTTTTTTTTTTTTTTAATACAAAATGGAAGAAGATGATAGAGCAAAATAATTCATATATTACACGATAATCAACAAAGAAGTCTCGTTATTCCCTCTTTCCAAAATTGTTGGGATTTATTAGGATGTCCCATAAGTTTCTTTCTTTCTTTTTTTCTTTGATACGAAATCAATACACGATGTTTGATTTATCGCGTTATATTAGAATGTCCCATAAATTTCTTTCCTAGCATCACGCTAAAAATCACTTTGATTGACTTTTATCTTTATATATATAACATGCAGGCTTATCTATTAACCATTATATACGACATCGATTTCAATCGTCACACGTACTCTTTTAAAACATTTTTCTACACCATTCAAATAATCAAAGGAAGCATATCGTGCTTCATTGCTTTAAAAAAAAGATGATAGCGCGAACTACAATAATAATGCTACCGTCTGCAATTTTTAGATTACTTTTAAATTAGAACTAGCAATTTTGACTCGAAAGACCATTGCGGTCCTCGTCAAGTGCCATGCTCGCTGAAAATCCGCGAGACAGTGGATCCCAATCTCAAGATACAATAATCAGGACGAGATATGTCGATCGACACCCTAATGACCCCCTAATGATCACGAACCTTATGGAATAGAGGCCGTAGGTGGACTTCATCTCCATCAGCTCCTCGAGGATGTTGCTGTAGAAGGAGAATTTCTCGTCGTATTGGTGGAGGGTTGGCTGGGTGGCCGCGTACTTCTCGGCTGCGAGATTCTTGTCGAACGACCACAGAGTGCTGTACTTCTTCCACCTTTGCAGATAATTCCACGCTTCCAACGCCAATTTATGGGCCGTCCTTTGAATCGTTAATATCGTGTCGTTCACTATCTGAAGAGGATCGACCCTTAAATCTTCTTTCCTAAAGAGAGAGAATTCCAATTGGCTCACCTGAATGCTCATCAAATCCTCGAAGAACGTGAAGTTCACGAACGTGTCGTTTTCGGTCTTTGTTTGCGGTTTGCATTCCAAGCAACTGCCGTTCATCCATCTGGGGAACAATTTCAACTGTTCCAAGAGATTTCTTTCGTTCTGCAATATGATGTTGTAGATTTCGGTCGGGGAAGGTCTCAGGACCACCTCGGAGGCTATCAGGACAGCGTCCACTTGAAACATCGGTTTCGTATCCGTCAACTTTTTGTTGAAGTACTCGAGATTCTTCGTTATGCATCTGAAAAGTTGAGAAATGCTCGATTTAACACGTTGACTGCCGCGTCACCCATATTCGCTTATTTCATTATTTATGAACGATCTTTGTAGGCATTTGGAAAGATATTCTGTAGGATAATAAAACTATTAAATTGTTATAAAAATAATAAGTTTAATAAATAATTTATATAATTAAATATATAAATATATAATAATTTATATAATTAAATAATTTAATAAATAATTTATTAAAAAAATTATTTTGAATGTAAAATTTTAAAACGTTCTATAGAAAGTTGAGATTGACAATCCGGACAATTCGGATAATTTGGACAAAAAGTTGTCTTTTTTAAATTTCTTCGTAACAGCAAAAGTTCTCATTGGGCCATGTCACCTATTTTTGACTATTTATGAATGATCTTTGTAGACATTTGGAAAGATATTCTGCAAGGTGTAATGAAACTATTAAATTGTTATAAAAATAATAAAAAAATAATTTATTAAAAAAATTATTTTGAATTTTAAACGTTCTATAGAAATCCGGACAATTTGGACAAAAAGTTGTCTTTTTTAAATTTCTTCGTGACAGCAAAAGTCTCATTGGACCATCCATATTTGGGTTTTTTGAATATTTGATTATTTATGAACGATCTTTATAGGCATTTGGAAAGATATTCTGCAGGATAATAAAACTATTAAATTATTATAAAAATAATAAAAAAATAATTTATTAAAAAAACAGCAAAAGTTCTCATTGGGCCACGTCACCCATATTCGGGTTTTTTAACTATTTAACTATTTATGAATGATCTTCATAGGCATTTGGAAAGATATTCTGCAGAGTGTAATGAAATTATTAAATTGTTAACTATTAAATTTTAAAACATTCTATACAAAGCTGAGGTTGATCCAGACAATTTGGACAAAAAGTTTTTGTCTTTTTTAAATTCCTTCGTGCGTTTGATCAGTCCATATATCGTTTTTTATCCAAATAACATAATTTGCATGCAGTCTAATATTTATATAATTATTTTTCCGAACGGCGATATTATGTTGACTCCGTTGAAGATTTTGACAAGCTTTCGTTGTATTTTCGGATAATCCCAACAATTTTGCAGCTAATAATTCTCTAAATCTTTTAATTTTGGGGTATCACGACTCTCATGGTGATCAACGATTAGCTAGTTTATGAACATATCGTGCTTTGACACGATTACCTGCTATGACCCTGGTCTC
>NW_006263594.1:591343-592392 GCF_000469605.1 Apis dorsata | reverse complement strand
AGCCACACGAATAATTTATACACAATTCACAACTAAGAAGTACATTTCTTACGACTAGTCGAAGAGCATTCGACATATCATCCAAATTATCCAAATTAAAATATCCAAAATATACTATATAAATCAATACTACTATTCAATACTATTATCAATACAATTATCAATACTTCTATTGCGAACAGTAATGGAAACAAATGATGCAAGACCATCATTCTTGCGACCACCAAACTCTTATTACTAAAATATCCCTAGAAGTACTGAAGTACATTTGATACGTGGCCTGAAGGAAACTTCGTTAGAAACACGCATAGCAGTCAACATGTTAATCCATTCTACAAAAAAGAAAGAAAGAAGAGAAGAGAAGAGAAAAACTCACGTTATGAAAGCGGAGAATATTTTCCTCTCGTATTTCTCGTAATAGAGTTGCATGGCGGCACTCTTGCCGGTGTACGTGCCGAATATAAGGCTTTCCAGCTTGATGAGAATGGGGCTGATCGATTGATACGTGGTGGACATCGCCGTGGCAAGTTCGACTCTCTTCACCTGCATCTCTTGAAAGAACACTTTGCAGGGTAACAAGGTTATCAGCTCGTTCTCGTTGTCGTAATATTTGTTGGGAAGGGAGAAGAGATCGTAGTTCTGCAAATCGTTGAATATCCTGTTGTCGAGATCGTTCTTTATGTGATTCAACTGCTCGACCAACGAGTTCAAATTTTTCAACAATTTCTCGCACTCGTGCGCGTAATCGGGTATGTTCAGAGAGTTCCAATTTATGCGCATCACTCCGGGCTGTATGTGCTTCTCGATGTCCAATAAGATGTTCTTCAACAATTCTATCTGTAATAACGAGGATGGATGATAATTCATCGGTTTGCGCTTTGATTTAATCTTTGAAGTTTCATTGCTGGAAGGAAGTCTCGTATAGAAATTTAATATTATTATTATATAGTTATTATATAGTTATTATTATATTATATAGTTATAGATATATTATAGATTTATTATATTATTTATATATATTATATATATTATATTATATATTTATATAT
>NW_006263594.1:587981-590504 GCF_000469605.1 Apis dorsata | reverse complement strand
TTATATTATATTATATATATATATTATATTATATTATATTATATTATATTATATATATATAATATATATATTAGTTTGAAGTTAGGAATAAAATTATTTGGACAATTTGTCGTTCGAAAGATGATATATAATAATTGGAATGGCATATGGATCAATTGCAGTGGAATATATTATTAGAGGATTTTAACGAAGGACTACTTAAAGTTTTCGAAATTTCTAATTAGTTAGTTTTTTGAATTAATGAATTTTAAAATTCTGCATAGAGGCAAGGCTACTTATCTCTATCTATTTCCTTTAGACATTAGTTTGTTGATATTACTAGTAATAAAATAACTATAATTTGAATATTCAAAATTATAAAAATTACTTTCATTTGTAAAGTTAAGGATAATCATCTAAGATTTGGAAGTTGAAATATTTTTAAAATTAAAATATATCTATAGTATCTGTCATATCTATAGTATGTAATTTTATTCAAAATTTTTACTTTCTTGAGTTAATCCTTCTGAATAGGGGAAAGACATGTTCTTTGCTAGGACCATATATCTCTATCTATCTCTTCAGATATTTAATACTTTGTTGATAGTACTAGAAGAGTTATAAGTTATAAGTTAGTAAGTTAGTTATAAGTAAGTAAGTAGTAGAAGAGTTATAATTTAAATATTTAAAATCATAAAAATTACTTTCATTTATAAAGTTATGTTAAGGATAATCATCTAAGATTTGGAAGTTGAAATATTTTTAAAATTATCTATAGTATGTAATTTTATTTTTAACTAGTTACTTTTTTAAATTAATGCCTCTGCATAGGACAAAAAAGATACTAGGATCATCTATCTCCAATGCTATCTTCAAATGCATCTATCTTCAAATGCTTTGTTGATACTATATAGTAGAAGAATTGTAATTTGAATATTCAAAATTGTAAAAATTATTTTCATTTGTAAAGTTATGTTAAGGATAATGAAACTATCTATATATATGTAATTTTATTCAAAATTTTTAACTTATAATTAAAATGACTAATAATTTAATGACTAATAACTAATAGTTATTTTCTTGAGTTAATCCCTCTGAATAGAGGCAAGAGACGTTCTTTGCTAGGACCATATATCTTTACCTATCTCTTCAGACATTTATTACTTTGTTGATACTACTAATAATAGAAGAGCTATAATTTAAATATTTAAAGTTGTAAAAATTACTTTTATTTACGAAGTTAAAGATAATCATCTAGTCAAAGTTAAAGATAATCATAATCTAAGATTTGGAAGTTGAAATCTATTCAAAACTATCTATAGTACGTAATTTTATTCAAAATTTTTATTTTCTTGAGTTAATCCTTCTGAATAGGGGAAAGACACTTTTGTTGGGACCATATATCTTCACCTATCTTTTCAGACATTTATTACTTTGTTGATACCACTAGTAATTTTATTTAAAATTCTAAGTTCTTTTTTGAATTAATGCCTCTGCACAGAGGCAAGAAGTCCTTTGCTAAGATTACCTCTTTTATTTATAAATCAATGCATATTATGAGAAATAACAAAATTTTTACATCACATCGACATGTTAAAATAAAATAGTTAAAATTATGAATAAAGTTACTTGGATAATTTATCATTCCCATAATAATAATTGCAAATAATGCTGAGGTTATATCAAAAGTGAATCAACTATAATAGCTACGAATAAATGTTATTCAAACATTTTAATAAGTAACTATTTAAAGTAACTTGGTTAAAAATTTCTAACTAGTTACTTTTTTGAATTAATGTCTCTATTCAAAGGCAAGAGAGATTCTTTGCTAAAATTATCTATCTTCATTGTTGACACTACATAATAATAAAAGTGCTATAATTTAAATATTTCAAAATCGTAAAAATTACTTTCATTTACTAAATTAAAAACAATTATCCAAACTGAAATATTTTCCAAAAAATCTACCTAATCTAATCTATAGTATAATTCTACTCGAATACGAAATTACATTTACAAATTATATCATGGAGAAATACAAAAATTTGAATATAGAATAACTCCCTAAATTCTATATCCCCACGTAAACGGATAGAAACAGAAACGAGACTCTTCTTTCCAGCAATGAACAATAAAAAATAAATAAACGCGTATGTTCAATTCGTACATCCGCTTTATCCATTTTCTCGAGCATCGAGTTGTACTGATCGATCAACTTTTGCATTACTTCGAGATCGTGTCTCAACCGATTTTTCTGTATACTGGCATCTTTCACTATGGGTGACAGCTCGAATCCCAATTGCTCCATCAATTCTGCCTGCCGGTTAAAAAGTAACAGGCTACGATTATCCTATAATCGAACGAGGCGACCAGAACGCCGTACCTCGTGAATGATCTCGAACAAATTCCAATCGAAGTTCACTTGGAAACGGAGCTGACACTCGATGAGAATCGACCCGCTCATAAATTCCGTCCAAGTGATCTTCACCATCTGATGATGCCCTGCTCCTCCCTTCTCCGACGAGGTGATCGACTTTTGATCCC
>NW_006263594.1:585043-587575 GCF_000469605.1 Apis dorsata | reverse complement strand
CTCCCCCTCCCCCCTTCTGCCCATCCGTTTTCGTATCCTTTATCCTCGTGATCCCAGAGCTACCGGTATCTTTGTTCCCAACAAAAGAAAAAAATAAATAATTATTATATAAATAAAAAAAATAAAATAAAATAAAATAAATAAAAGAAATAAATAAATAATTATACACTAATCTCGACTACTCTTTTAAAAGAGAAATTTTCAATTTTCACCGATGCTCGGCTTCGACATCTCGTGGTCGCCCTTTTGAACCGATTCCTGGGGGGTGGAGCCGGGTGAAAGGAACTCCTTGCTCCTCGGTTTCGGATTCGCCGATTGGATATTCCTGGTCACCGGTTTTTCGGTAATAGGGAACGGCAGTAAACCTGAACGATTAATAAATATATCTTCTATGACCAATCGAATATAAATATAAATATAATTCTTATATTAATACATGCGACATTTTCTTTTGACAACCTTTGTCAGGATCGGAGCGCATCATCATCAGGATGTTCCTTCTCATAGTATTCATCACGATCATTTGAGCTTTATCCGTCCACTGCTGGAACTTCAACTCCTCGTACGACTTCAATTGTTTGGAGAGGTCGTAGTACTGGTTGAACGCTAGGATCTTCAGGTGGCTGTACTTGAGCTCAGCCACGTTTTGGATCGTCAACACTGGCTTTCTCAGGCGGTGGAACAACTGTCTCACCCAGTATATGGCGCCAGCCATAGGGGGATGATACCTCAACAACGGGGGGCTTCGCTTCCCTGAAATCGAACATCTTCCACATTCAAGATATTCCCTCCTTCGTTTACCTCACCTCTGTTGAATATCCCCTCGACGGTGCTGACTTCCTTGCTGAACTGTTGCATCACGACGTCGAACTTCTTCATCAACTGTTGATGGATGCTGGCCCTTGTCTTGATGTCCTTGAATTTGAGCAGCATCTCGAGGGCCGATTCCGCGCTGATCAACACGTGGAAGCACTCGTCGAGGAAGAATTTCGCCTCGTTCTCGAGGAAGTATACCTCCTCGAAGAAGAGGGACAGGGTCGCCTCCCAGTTCTCCTTGTTGAACTCGTCGAATATGTTGTAGTCGGCGTTCAGTATAGGCATCACCAGCCTGTCCACCCTTTTTATCACCGTGTCGATTTGGGCTGGGTCGCTGATGATCGATTTGAGGTAGGGGCCGAAAATATTGTGGAAGTCTTGGAGGACGTTGGCTATCTGGTTCAAACCGTCGCAAACCGAGGCTATGTACTCGGTCCCCTGGAACAATCGTTTCTGATCGAACTCCCACCGCTTCCCCTTCCCGGAGATCTCGATGTCCTCGCGGCTCTTCAGGTAAGCTTGCTTCCAACTCCTCAGCATCGTGCAAGCCGTCTCCGTCTTCTCTAGAATCTTCTCCAACGGGTATCTGAACGATGATTAGTTACATAGCATAGTCGATTTTCTATTTTTATTTATTTTTTTTTTTTTTTCAAGTTTTGGAGAGGAGAGATAAAGGAGAGAATAATTTACCTGAACAGCATGTTTATGGACAAGTTTTTGATCACGTTTTGGGATAATTGCCACGAGATCCTCTCCATCAAACTGACCATCTTCTCCTCGACGGAGTAGTACGGGGACAAGACCCAGATCATTCTTATCCCTTCCATCAGGGGGGGGATGGATTGCATGATCGATTTGAAGCAGCTCGACTCCGTCATCAACTATTTGTCAAGGTATTCGTTTCGTTTGTTATATTTTATTTTAGTTTTATTTATATTATTTTATTATATATTATTTATGTTATTTTATTTATTTTTAATTTATAACATTATATATTATTTTCGTTTTTCATGGAAGAGAAATGTAATCAATGTAAGTTTTTTTTCTAAGTTGGAAACGACTGGCTATTTTTATGTGAACGCGTAGGTTTCGTTTTATTTTGGGTTTTCGATTTTAAATATAAAAAATTGATAAAAATTTTTAATATGCAAGTATTATTCTTTAGACGTTATACATTGGTTTTTGATGATATGCGGCAAATATGTATTTTTATTCTATTATATTATTATATTGTATTATTTTTTTCTTGGAACGTTTATATTTTATCATTTCTAAATGTTGTGTATCTATTTTTACGAAAAAATTAATTTATATAGTATAATTTATATAATAGTAATATATAGTATATAAATAGTATATAGTAATATAATAGTAATATAGTAATATAATAGTATAATTTATATAAAATAATTTATATAGTTTATATAGTACATTTTTATAGTTATAAATTAATTTGTAGTCGATTATTGGGAAATAAGAGAAATGAAATAACAATGAATAAGAATAAAACAACACCAAGCAAATAACGACTGTTTAATGATAAATATACGATCGAACAAGTTTTTACGATTGTGATAACAAATAATCCTTTCAAAAAAATTTTCCAATCTTGAAAAAGATTTTTGTAAGTGAATCTGTCTTATTATTTTATAAAACAAATAGATAAGAGATAATTTCTAAAAAAAAAAAAAAAATATTGCTATTTGGAAGTTTAGC
>NW_006263594.1:584422-584992 GCF_000469605.1 Apis dorsata | reverse complement strand
TTCTAAAAAAAAAAAAAAAATATTGCTATTTGGAAGTTTAGCAAAAATTTATTTTCGTAAGTGAAGATTTGAATTTTTCAAGATATTTTCAAAACTTATCCAAAAATATGTATATTATGCCTATTTAGTTAAGGATATCGTGGGCAAGTCTTCAAAAGATATGGAATTGATAAGCTTAATAAAAATTTATTTTCGTAAGTGAAAATTTGAATTTTTCAAGATATTTTCAAAACCTGTCCAAAAATATGTACATTTTGCCTATTTAGCTAAGAGTATCGTGAGCAAGTCTTCAAGAGATATGGAATCGATAAGCTTAATAAAAATTTATTTTCGTAAGTGAAGATTTGAATTTTTCAAGATATTTTCAAAACCTGTCCAAAAATATGTACATTTTGCCTATTTAGCTAAGAGTATCGTGAGCAAGTCTTCAAGAGATATGGAATCGATAAGCTTAATAAAAATTTATTTTCGTAAGTGAAAATTTGAATTTTTCAAGATATTTTCAAAACCTGTCCAAAAATATATACATTTTGCCTATTTAGCTAAGAGTATTGTGAGCAAGTCTTCAAG
>NW_006263594.1:576422-584204 GCF_000469605.1 Apis dorsata | reverse complement strand
ATTTATTTTCGTAAGTGAAAATTTGAATTTTTCAAGATATTTTCAAAACCTGTCCAAAAATATGTATATTTTGCCTATTTAGTTAAGGATATTGTGGGCAAGTTTTCAAGAGATATGGAATTGATAAAAAGAATAATCAGCAATAAATGAAGACCAATCTGGATCGAATTCTGATATGAACGAATCAAGCGAAAGCGAGGAAGAATTTAACAATATAAATTGAAGATTCTGACGACAGAATGAAAATTATCGCAATATATATACCGTGAAAGAAAAAGAATGCGTATTACTTCAGACACTGAAAACAAAAGTGAAATAAAAGATGCTGATAACGAAGAAAATGTGAAACCAGGATCCCCTTTTTATAATTGTTTTCAGATTTGATAGCCATCGATGTCTGCCAATTATTATTTCAAATTATTTTTTTACAAATTTAAGGATTATTATTACAAAAAGACCATTGGAGTAAACAAAACTCGAAAGAATTTTCTCTTTCAATTGGCTGAAGAAGTTGGGCAGCCATCGATGCCTGGATTATTATTACAAAAAGACCATTGGAGTAAACAAAACTCGAAAAAATTTTCTCTTTCAATTGGCTGAAGAAGTTGGGCAGTTATCGATGCCTGGATTATTATTACAAAAAGACCATTGGAGTAAACAAAACTCGAAAGAACTTTCTCTTTCAATTGGCTGAAGAAGTTGACGACGAACAAAATAGTAGCTTCGATCCATTGTCTAGAGTCTAACTATTTATTTGCATTAAATCTAATGAGTATGTATGCAAAAAGTATCCAAGAGTTTACATGTAAAAAATGTATTGAAGACAAGTTAAATAAAAATCTATATTTATATATAAATAAAAAAATTGCATTTTGATATAAAATCAAAAAGACAATAGATTTCAATTAAAAAAAGGTATATGTTCATAAATCTGTGTTAAGATGTTTTCTCCAAAAGTTTCTTTCGTTAGCCAATGACTGACTTCGACTGGCTATTTTTATATGAATCACTTGTCCCAGAGCTTCTTTAATTTACCTTTCATTGGTAAATGACAGAGGTCTTTCTTAACATTGTATTCGAGTGACGCTTATTATTTGATTATGATTTACTTAAGAATCTTCCAAAAGATATTTGAAAAGATATTCCACAGGACGTAATAAAACTATCGAATAAAAGCAATGCAAAATGGTTAAGAATAGTTAGGACTCGTGAAGCGGTCGGGTAACCTGGCTTTTATTTTATTCAACGGTTCGAGTACCAATAGCCTGACAATAATTTATGAGCAGGTATAGTTTTCCTTTTTCCTCTCTAATTAAAAACAAAGACGCACACAGCATAGGCCACTTCGCATTAGCACGCAATGCCATAGATCATTGCGGAAGGGACCGCGAAGACTCTTCAACGCGACCATATGATCCCCTCTCTGCGTCCATTTTTCATGAAAAACAAGGATTAGAGGAAAACCCAAGACTCGTGACTGTGTTGCGATTGAGTTGATGTAGAAATGGAAACTAGAAACAAATAGAATTCGAGGATGACAGTGTACATCATCAAAATACAGTTGGAATGATTACAGTTAATAATTGTAGTTAATAATTACAGTTAATATATTAATCCTTATTAGTAGATGGTCCTTTGAGCATTTACTATTAGTTTGGTTAGCATTGTGTTTAGATAGAATACGAGGACGACATTATCAAAATATAGTTGGAATGATTATAGTTAATAATTAATTATTAGTAGATGGTCCTTTGAGCATCAGTTTAGTTAGCATTGTGTTTAAATAGAATTCAAGGACAACAGTATACATTTTCAAAATATAGTTGGAATGATTATAGTTAACAATTAATTATTAGTAGATGGTCCTTTGAGCATCAGTTTAGTTAGCATTGTGTTTAGATAGAATTTGAGGACGACAGTATACATCATTAAAATACAGTTGGAATGATTACAGTTAATACTTGTAGTTAATAATTACAGTTAATATATTAGTCCTTATTAGTAGATGGTCCTTCGAGCATCTAATATTGGTTTAGTTAGCATTTGTGGAATATCCAAAGTCAGTTTAGATAGAATTCGAGTATACATCAGTATACATCATCGAAATACAGTTGGAATGATTACAATTAATAATTACAGTTAATATATTAATCCTTACTAGTAGATGGTCCTTTGAGCATTTACTATCAGTTTGGTTAGCATTGTGTTTAGATAGAATTCGAGGATGACAGTGTACATCATTAAAATACAGTTGGAATGATTACAGTTAATACTTGTAGTTAATAATTACAGTTAATATATTAGTCCTTATTAGTAGATGGTCCTTTGAGCATCTAATATTAGTTTAGTTAACATTTGTGCAATATCCAAAGTCAGCTTAGATAGAATTCGAGAACGACAATGTACATCATCAAAATATAGTTGGAATGATTACGGTTAACAGTTATAGTAATTACAGTTAATATATTAGTTCTTATTAGTAGTTCTTATTAGGTGGTCGAGCATCAGTTTAGTTAGCATTTGTGCAATATCCAAAATTGGCTTAGATAGAATTCAAGGACGACAGTGTACATCATCAAAATAGTTGGAATGATTATAGTTAATAATTACAATTACATATTAATTCTTATTAGTAAATGTCCTTGGAGCATCTACCATCAGTTTAGTTAACATTATGTTTAGAATTGTTTAGAATATATGTTTGAATATATGTAGATTATATATTTAGAATTTGAGGACGACAGTATACATCATCAAAATATAGTTGGAATGATTATAATTAACAGTTGTAATAATTATATTTATATATTAGTTTATATATTATATATTATTATATATTAGTCCTTATTAGTAGATGGTCCTTCGAATATTTAATATCAATTTAATTAGCATTTGTGCAATATCCAAAGTCGGCTTAGATAGAATTCAAAGATGACAGTGTATCATCAAAATAGTTGGAATGATTATGGTTAATAATTACAATTATATATTAGTATAATAATTATATATTAGTTCTTATTAGTAAATGTCCTTGGAGCATCTAACATCAGTTTAGTTAGCATTTGTGCAATATCCTTATTAGTGGGTGGTTCTTCGAGTATCTAACATCAGTTTAATTAGCAGTTGTGCAATATCCAAAGTCAGCTTAAATAGAATTTGAGGACAATGTACATCATTAAAATAGTTGGAATGATTATAGTTGTAGTAATTACAGTTAATATATTAGTTCTTATTAGTAGGTGTCCTTCGAGCATCAATTTAGTTAGCATTTGTGCAATATCCTTATTAGTGGGTGGTCTTTGGAACATCTAACATCAGTTTAATTAGCAATTGTGCAATATCCAAAGTCAGCTTAAAATTCGAAGACAACAGTGTACATCATCAAAATAGTTGGAATGATTATAGTTAATAATTACAGTTAATATATTAATTCTTATTAGTAAATGGTCCTTGGAACATATAACATCAATTTAGTTAGCATTTGTGCAATATCCAAAGTCGTTTATCATTTTCGATTTTAATAATTTATTAAAAGAATTATTTAGAATGTAAAAGTTTAAAGCATTCTATACAAAGGTGAGATTAGAAGAGTTCTGGACAATTTGTTTGACAAAAAGTTGTTGTTTGTTGTATGACATAATAAATCTTTCACTCTTCTTAACATTTTCCTTTGTTGAAAGTTGGAACGAATTGGGAGAGAAATTTCAATGGTTATACCACTCGTTGCTCGGCAAACATTCGAACTGTTCCCGTAGAATGGCAAGATAATAAGCGAGGATTTCAGCAATGTAACGATGGAAACGAATGATTATTCTTTACCTAGCAAAATATACTTAACACAGTGGCGCGGAGATCAAGGAGATTTCGTTGGAAACACGCGCGGCAGTCAATGTATTAAAACTTCTTTCTACATCTTTTCTTCAGAAGAAAACATTTGCGACATGTCATGCTTCAAAATTGCAATTTTAAAAAATTGAAAGTGCAAATGCTACGAATATTACGATCATTCGCAATTAAAAGAATTAAAGTTGGCAATTTTGACTCGAAAGACTCGAAGACCGCAGCCCAAAGACGAATATTACGGATCTTATCAGAGCCAAAAATCGCTAAAATCCATGTGAATGCCATTCACATTTCCAAGATAACGGTACATAATCAGGATGAGATATGTGGATCGATGTGAATTTTGAGTTCCATAGGTATTGGAGATCGACTCGTGTCTCTGTGTGCGATTTGCTTTTCCAGACACGAAAGAGATTCTCTTTCTTAAAGAAGTTTGGATTTCAAATGAGCATCGAAAACGCGCTTGATTTAAGTACAATAGATCTTCGAAGTCTGAACTTCATTCGAATAAAATTCTTTCGTTTGTTTGGTGGGACTGGAAAGATGTAATCTACTATGAGCTCTTTTTTCAAGATGAAACCATCAATTTTGCGAAATATTGCGATCAAATTGATAAATCGAAAGCCGCCATAGCGCGAAAATTGGCCAAAAATGGCGATGCAAAAGCTCAAGTTGCATTTGGCTTCTAACGCGTCCTTCCTGGATCTTACTCTATCCGACTATTATTCGTTCCTGTCGTTAAAAATTTTTTTCACGATGAATCGTTCCAATGCATAGGCGAAATAAAAACGCGCCTCGAGGAATATTTTGAAAGTAAACTCCAATAATTTTGGAAAAAGGGAATAACGAAACTCTCTCTGAGAGATGGAAGAAAATGATAGAACAGAACAATTCATATATAACGCGATAAATCAACTTTAAACGACAAATATCGTGTATTGATTTCGTATCAAAAAAAAAAAAAGAAAGAAAAAAAAGAAAAAAAATTTATGGGACTTCCTAATAAATCCCAACAATTTTGGAAAAAGAAAATAACGAGGCTTCTTTGTTGATTATCGTGTAATATATGAATTTTAATTCTGCACTATCATTTTCTTCCATTTTGTATTAAAAAAAAAAAAAGAAATAAAAGAAAAGAAAAAAAACTTATAGGACTCCCTAATAAATTCCAACAATTTTGAAAAAGAAAATAACGAGGCTTCTTTGTTGATTATCGTGTAATATATGAATTTTAGTTCTGCTCTATCATCTTCTTCCATTTTGTATTAAAAAAAAAAAAGAAATAAAAGAAAAGAAAAAAAACTTATAGGACTCCCTAATAAATCCCAACAATTTTGGAAAAAGGAAATAACGAGGCTTTGTTGATTATCGTGTAATATGTGAATTTTAATTCTGCTTTATCATCTTCTTCCATTTTGTATTAAAAAAAAAAAAAAAAAAAGAAATAAAAGAAAAGAAAAAAAACTTATAGGACCCCCTAATAATTTCCAACAATTTTGAAAAAGAAAATAACGGGGCTTCGTTGTTGATTATCGTGTAATTTGGGAATTTTAATTCTGCTTTATCATCTTCTTCCCTTTTGTATTAAAAAAAAAAAAGAAAGAAAAGAAAAGAAAAAAAACTTATAGGACCCCCTAATAATTTCCAACAATTTTGAAAAAGAAAATAACGGGGCTTCGTTGTTGATTATCGTGTAATTTGGGAATTTTAATTCTGCTTTATCATCTTCTTCCATTTTGTTTTAAAAAAAAAAAAAAAAAAGAAATGTACTATACCTTAATATAACACGATAAATCAACTTTAAACAATATCGTGTATTGATTTCGTATCAAAAAAAAAAAAAGAAACTTATGGGACACCTTAATATTTTAATTCTCCCCATCCATTGAATCCGTGACACAGTGCGATTACCTCTTACCTTGAAATGTCTCATAATGGTGGACAAGAATCGATTGTTGTCCCTCGCTTCGGTATAAGTTTTCCACAGGTCCGAATAGAAAAATTGAAAGTTGGACGCGATCGTCGACTGGATGTTATTCAACACGTTCAAAATCCTTTTCGCTATTGGCGTTTTCAATTGTTCCACCAACATTAACAATCCTATCTCCCGATCCTTCCAATACTCGCATTCGGCTATTGGCCCTTTATTCTCCGGCACTTTCATTTGAAACGTTTCCACCACCTGCGTTATCAACGATTTTTAATTCTTCCTTTTAATTTTCCATTTTTCTTCGTCAGCGTGAAAAAGAAAGGAAAAAAGGGAGGGGAGGGAAAGAAAAGAAAAGAAAAGATCGTATCGTTCACCTCACCTTTTCTATGTGCACGCCCCACATCATAATCACGTTCTCCATTTGCTCGATGATTTCTTTGTTCTTTTGCAACATTTCGTCGGTAACGTTGGGATCGTCGAGTTCCGCTATATTGGGCATCGTGAGCAATATATCGCCTTCGATGTGCTCCAACGTCCTACGATCATTCAAATATTATAAATATTCAATATTCCTTCCAAGTTTTTTCTTATTCAACCCTTTAATTGCGATTGTTGTTTATAAACGTTAATTTTCGTGTAAGAATACTTTTCTAAATATTTTGACGAACAACTTACAACTCGGTCGATAAATAGTTCGAATATCGATCCGTGGCGACGAACGTATAGACATATATTCCAAGAGATATGTTATTAGATTCGATCATGGTAAGATATTTTAAAATTAAGCGCGGTTAAAGGATTAACACCGTATATATCGATCGATCTCAACCAACCATTCCACGCTAGCCGTCAATTTATCCAAAAACGCCAAAAAGTCGTTCTTATTCTGATGCAACGATATACGTAGCTCCTTCATATGCGACACCTTCACTTCCTTGTCCTCCTCTTCGAAAGTCACGTCATACTTGGGTATCCTCCGCTTCACCACCGTTGAACGACGAAAAACGAACTCCTCCTCCTCTTCTTCCTCCTCCACTTCGGCTATCCTCGCCAACGCTATCGACATCCTTCGAAATTCCGACGGCTTCCTGAATTGTGCAGTCTATGTGCGATACGAAAATTACGAATTACGATTTATTATTTATCCTTTTTTTTTTTTTTTTTTTCGAAAAAACGATCGGAAAAAAGAATCGATCGTTGTTATACTCACTCGTGCAGCCACTATGTCCGTGAAACTCGCTTCTACATCCTCTTCCTTCTCCTCGTACATGTCCACGAGTTCCGACCCTCTGAATTGAGAATGGATCAACGGTCTGAACAGCTGAGGGAAAAGAAATTTTTCTTTTCACCCCCTCGATTTTTATGTTAGTTTGAGAGAGAGAGAGAGAGGAAAAAAAATTTTTTCAAAGAGATAATAATACCTGGGTGATCATCATGTGCATCGAAATCAAGAACTTTCCATTAAGGGATCCGACTATCAGGTACTGCGTTATTTGCTCGTCGCATTCCGCGTAAGAATCGAAATTCGGTACAGCGTCGTGGGTCGTTCTCATGAAGTAGAACAGAGTGACGTTCTGCAACTCGGGCCTGCTACCGTCCACTTCGCCGCAGAACATGTGAAGTATCGGCGTTTTTCGCACTTTTTCCACCAATTTCTAAAATTATACCTTCCTTTTTTTTTTTTTTTTTTTCTTTTTTATTTTTGTGCGCGTGAATCCACGAGAAATAATTTATTAATTCAACACACGTTGGAAAGAAATCTTACAAATCTCGAACAAAGTTACTTTTTTAACTTTAACCCTTTGCACTCCAAGCCTGTTTTACTTCTCCAATTCCAGACTCAAACCCGCGCGCTCGATGCGCTCAGTGGAATTTCTTACAGCTAATTTATAATGATTTCACACAAAAATTAACGCATAAAACTTTTGTATTTTAATATTTTATGTATCTTTACATATAAAGAAACGAAATTTATCGAATATTAAAATCTATATCTATATTGTTTTGTG
>NW_006263594.1:573891-575844 GCF_000469605.1 Apis dorsata | reverse complement strand
TTCTCTATCGTTAATTTCTTTACGAATAAAAGTAATTTTGTCATTCGATAACGAAAAATCAAAACTCATCTTCGCTCCAACTAATTTCATTACCGTACTCCACGCTTCCAAATCTCAAAAAAAACTTTGAAAATAATATTTCTATTCCCACGACTGTCGAACTCGGACTAACGCCGAAGATGTCGTTCGACTCACCGTCTAATTTGAGATAAAAAATCTAGCCATTCAACAATATATTATTCTTCACCTCATAAGATTACACGTAAAGAGCTTAGGAACCTATTTATGAAGCGATATTCTAAAAAATCGAACTAAATAAATATTGTCGCCGTTCGAGTTACCGCATCAATCCCACTGGAGCGCAAAGGGTTAATTATCACAAGGGTCGATATAAATTCGTATTTTTTCGTATAAATTCGTTCTTCGTGACGATTATATAGCTCGATTATCGTCGAATCGAAATAAGATTATCGTATTACGACTTGTAACTTTATTCGACCCTTCGAATTTTCGACTCGTCGCAGAGATACCTTGACCATGATGTACTTGTCCTCCTCGCCCGGCGGTGGCACGAAATCAATTTCTGGAAAGAGAAAAAAGATCGAAACGACGGAGATATGGAGGGGATAAATAAAATATAAAATTATCGATATATATATATATATACCGTGTTCCTTCTTTCTCATATCGACTCTGTTCTCGTCCCACTCCTCCTCCTCGTACTCCTCCTCCTCGTCGTCGTCGTAATCTTCGTCGTCGATCGTGCTTGTCACCGATTTTTCGTCCGAACGGAGCGTGATTATCGACTCCTCGAGTTGGCGCAACAACGCAAGCGGATCCGCGGTCACTGGCATTTTTGGCGCTTTCTTCGGTTTCTTTTTTTTCTTCTTCTTCTTCGGCTCTTCCTCTTTCTTTCGGGGCTTCCCTGATATATCCTTAAATTATCCTTCGATTCGTGAAAATTTTTTGTATTTTTTTTTAATATTTCGCTGCGACTTTTACGACAATCAATTGTCGTTAAATTAATTAAACGCGTTCCATTTAATTAATTTCTTTCGTCACAAAATTTTAGTTGGAAAATGTGCAAGATGTAGCGAAAAGTTGTAGCGGGCAATTGAAGTTAGAAAACGTTTCCAATTTGATAAACATAGGATAAACTGGATTTTGAGAATTGGAAGTGGTATTTCAAAGAAAAAGATGTTGAGGAATGTTTATTAAAAAAACAAGAAGGATGTTTATTATAAAAACAAGTTATACTATTTGCTATCTGATAAATATAGGCTTAAATGGTGATAATTTAACAGAATAACGTTAAAAACGATAAAACTGAAAATTATAAAATGAAAAAAGCGATATAAGAAGGCATATCAAAGATTAAAAGAAATAAAAAAATTGCCAACTAAAGTTAAGAATATTATTGCTTATTTCTCCAAATATAAGAACAATAATAAAACACACATATTATAATATAAGATTGATCCATAAATATCAGTGGCTAGATTAAAGAATCTGTTGAGTGACGAGCCTGCTTGTATCATGGATAGCCAGATTAATTTTATTATTCAAATAAGTTTCTTCCTCTTTCTTTCCACGATTGTAATTTCCGACCGAATTCGAATCACTTCCCATAGTGCCTGATCCGAAAAAGTCGTTCTTTCGTTTTTAACCCTTACTATAATCGCTCTCCATAATATGCCATTAATATACTATGAACGATTATAGTCGCTCTGCATGAAATGTAACTGATACACTATGAGTGACTATAATCGCTCTACATAAGATGTCACTGACATGTAATACTACTGGCGACTAAAGTCGCATAAGATGCCAGTGATATGCTATAGACAACTATAGTCGTTTTATATAAAATGTCATTGATATATATATACTACTGGCGACTAAAGTCACTCTACTTAAAATGCCATTGACGTATTTATGGGCGACTAAAGTCCC
>NW_006263594.1:569942-573547 GCF_000469605.1 Apis dorsata | reverse complement strand
AATAAAATAATATAATATTAATATTAATTAGGGCGATTAAAGTCGCTCTAGATAAAATATCACATTATGGATCACTATAGTTGTTCTGCATAAAATGCCACTGACATATAATACTATAGGCAATTATAGTCTAGAGTCGCTTTGCATAAGATGCCATTGACGTATTTATGGGCGACTAAAGTCGTTCTGCATAAAATGCAATTGATTTAGTAGACACTATGCGACTACAATTGCTCTACAATTGCATAAGATGCCACTAATATGCTAAAAGAGACTATAGTCGTTCTATATAAGATTGACATATAATATTAATTGACGTATAAAATTAATTATAATAAAATAATATAATATTAATATTAATTAGGGCGATTAAAGTCGCTCTAGATAAAATATCACTGATACATTATGGATCACTATAATTGTTCTGCATAAAATGCCACTGACAAATAATACTATAGGCAATTATAGTCTAGAGTCACTTTGCATAAGATGCCATTGACGTATAATACTATGGGCGACTATAGTCACTCTACATAGAATGCAATTGATGCACTATGGACGACTATAATATTATGGGCGACTATAATCTGCGACTATAGCTCTGCAAAGGATGCCACTGATATACTATAGGCGATTAAAGTCGCTTTAGATAAAATATCACTGATATGGGCGGCTATAGTCGCTCTGTATAAAATGCCATTCATATATTGTGAGTAACTCTGCATATATATGACGAGCGATTGGAATTATTGTACATCGAGTATCTTTCTCTGGAAATCCATATTTCATTTTTATCATTCGTTTCTCACGAGATTCCTCGATAATAAAAATCATCAAAAAAAAAAAAAAATAAATAAATGCAGCCGCTGACGATCTTTCACGACCGTGCACATTTTTGCCATGGCGGAGAAATCGCCCGTAGCGAAAGGGTTGAGAAGAGTCGCGACAGTTTCCAGTCCTGAGCGACAATTTCGAGCGATATAGCGCGTCGTTCGTTTATTTTTTGCGCTCCAGGTTAGGAGATCAGGCGTCGAAACTATCGAAACGGTTTGAACACTGGGAGAGAACTCTGTGGTAGCAAGAAAGTGGTAGCAAAGATTTGAAGGAAATTTTAATTGGGAGGACGACGATCGTTCGGGTGCATCGAGAAAGTTCGACGAGGAGACGAGTGAGAGGAATCGTTCGACGAAAGTCCGATCCAGAGAAAGAATCGGCGGAAAGATCGGGAGTCACTCGATTGAAACAATCGGCTAATCTTGTGCCTAATTCACGTAATAAAATCTTGAATTTAGAAAAAAATGGGAAAGAACTTATTTGCACAGCTAATAATATACTTTTGCAAAGTTTTGCGAATCAAATATGGCAGTAAAATAAAGTAAAAAGTTTCTACTTTTCGTATGTCCAACTCTTATCACGTGGAACATGTATAAAGTCATCGATATATCATCGTGTGAATTTCTAATGCTTTAAATTTAATTTAAAAAAAAAAAATATCGATAATTTATAACGAAAAAATTAAATTAAAATAAATATTTCGAAACGTTATAAAAATTGAAAAATGCTTCTTAATAAATTTACGAAATAATTCTCAACCTTGAAATGGGATCGATCGATTCTCTGCCTATATACGCATTATTTCGTTTAATCTATAAACGTTTAAAAACAGGATTTAACATTTCAATGTATTACATTATATGTCATATCGAAACAATTATTTTTTACACATTTGAATTTTGTCCACTTAATATAATACAATAATTAAAATTCAAACATTTCCCTCGAACGAGTTCACTTCAAACTTCGAATCAACGAAAGTGTGCAAAAGCAACAAAGTGCGGAATCACCAACAGTTTCTACTTACGACTCTTCCCTTTCACGGCTAGCGCCGTCAACGCGGCCAATTTACTAACGCTCGGCTTGCCTGCTTGCAATCACAATTTTCGATCATCGAAGTAGACGGTATCTCTTTATAATACACTCGTGACAACGGTGAAACGTTAAAGGAAAGGATCACTCACTTTGCCAGACCGGCACCTCTTCCTGATACTTTTCCACGGAATACGTGCAATAGAAGAAGATTATCTTTCTCTCGAGACTCGTTATTCCGTAAAGATCGAGTACCAAAAAATTCAGCAGCTTGTCCTCCAAGTATCGATTGTTTGCCTGTAAAAAAATTATTCGAATTCCTCGAGATAGGGAGAAAGGAGGAGGGAGAAAAGTTGAGAAAGAAAAGTATTGCGTCGTGTTATTTTATGGCGTTATACGTGTATATATATATATATATATGTATAGTAGAAACGTTTATAGGCGCATTGTTGCCACATTTACGTTCAAAAGTTTGTAGAACTGAAGCTCGTAGCCAGGTATTCCTAAAAATTTCATCACTTTGTCCCGTATCCACATCACTCTGCGAAAATTAATTAATTTCAATTTATTAAAATTCATTTTATTCCGATGTTGTTATACCGATAATCCAGATGTATTATGGAAAGTCTCTCCAAATCGTAAAAATCCTCGTCGTCCTCGGTATGAATAATTTCCTCTTCCGATTCGGTCATATTTTTCTCTCTCTAATATCAAATATTGATAAAACAATAATTCTCTCTTTATATATATATATATATATCTAGAATAAATAATTTTCTCAATAAATATTCCTTCACAGTAACGAGTTTTTCGAATTCATCTTCGAAGAGAGAGGTTGCACGCACTTTAACCTACAACTTTCGTACTTCGTGAATCGATTAAACAGCACGAGTTACGAGCGTATCTTGATGTATCGATGTTGCCATAGCGAACAAACGATATCCACGCATATACCGAGAAGTTCAAACATTCTCGAGATCTCGAGGCGTTGGAGACGGAGATGGGTCGAATGAAACGAGGGATTTTTCGCAATTTCGAAAGGAAATGTGTATTTAAAAATCGTCAAGTGTACGTGTATGTGTGTATGTGTGCGTGTGTTGTCATTGTTACATAAAGTTACACAATTTGATTATTATAATTGCTTACTAAACATTCGTTGGACGCATTCTAACGAATCTAATAACAACAAAGTTTTTCGAAACCCTGTTTCCTCGTCGTTCGATCGATCGATCGGATTAATTCGATTCTTCTCGATCAACCACGATATTTCTATACGCAATATTTACGAGTTTTAAAGAGAAATATTACGTGTAATATTTATACTCTACGTAGCGTTAGTTTCTTTAATTACAAACCAAAGAGAGAGAGAAATGAAAGAAAAATGAATCGATCCAACCCTTCCCTTTCTTATCAACTTTATCAATTTCAAATTTTATTTATTAAATAACAAATTAAATAATATAATTAAAAATATATAATTTTATTTCTTCGTCAAAATTATCAATTCTCGAATTCTCGATCTCGGAGAGAAGAAGAAAAAGGACACTTTTTTATCAATTCCCACGCGCGATATTATTGTTGTTGATCGAAGATCGGTTGGATCGAGAGAATGAAAGGAGAGAATAAGAGAAAAGAGAAACGGCATCGCATCACAGATTTTTTAAATTCTAAAAGTTAGTTCTAAGAGAAAACCACCCCTTACATCTTCCCCTCCAAGGTTTCGTTCTTCCTCTCGAACG
>NW_006263594.1:567369-567621 GCF_000469605.1 Apis dorsata | reverse complement strand
TTCTGGTAGTCCACGATGCTACCGGTTCGATCGGGATCGACCAGGCCGTCCTTGGTCACGTCGGTCCCCGAACGAAGGCTTATCATCGCGTAAGCGTTCCGTATCATCTCGTCGTCGTCCTGCTGGTAACTGTTCCGGTTCACGTCCACGTATTTCCCGCTCGACGAGCAGTCAACCTTCGTCCACCAGTCGCAAGTGAGCAACTTTTGACTGAATATCGAGCCTATGGGGCACAGGAACGAGGAGACCAAC
>NW_006263594.1:566166-567351 GCF_000469605.1 Apis dorsata | reverse complement strand
GTGGCACACGTGGAACACTTGGCATCCCGCCACCTCGTCCGCGTAGTAACCTGAAACGAATTTTTATTTTCTTTTTTTATTCTTAAGAGTTTGTTTTTAAGAAAAGAGATTTTTCAAAAAATTTCCCTTTTTTTTTTTTCTACAATTTCGATCGCGTTGGTGATCGAATTAATAATATAATAAATATATATAATAAATATTATATAATATTATATAATAAATATATAATAATATAATAATAAATTTCTTGGAAGAATTTTAACGAGTCACCCGTTAGGATTGGTAGATCTTTTTTTTTTCTGTTATGGTTGAACGCGTTCCTTCACTGTTTTTAATTGAAGTAACGAACGATGTTTACGTTCGACACTCGTTACGTAAACAGCGCGAGGAGTCGTCCGTTCCTTCGATGACGTCTACGCCTCTTCTCTCCTTTCGAATTATCTAATAGCGGCCGATTTCTTCCGCGAAGAGAGGGCTCCGGGAATGGAGTTGGAAATCTCGAGCGAATTCGATTCGATATGAAAAAAAAAAAAAAATGACGAGGATACGAGACGATATGATCGATCTTATCGAAGGGTATATAGGAAAAGTGTATGAAATAAAACTTAAGGTTTAGCTCGCGATAGTTTTACGATATTTGTTATATCGTTGTTATAATGTTGGTTAAAGGAAACTGGACTGGAGGAGGATAGATTATGATAAAATGATTTATTTTAGCGCTCGTGAAACTATCACTTTCTCATCGATATACGCGATAGATTGGGAGTTGGTAAGATGAAAGTAAACAGGGAGAATTGTATTAAACTTAGCTGAAGAAGAGAATGCGAGTTGAATTTCTAACAATTTTTTTTTCTTTCTCAGTTTTGGATAAGTACGATCAAATTGTAAATTGATGAGTCCAAATAATCCAAATCTTTTAAAATTTTTCTAAAAATTTTTTCGTTCGTTTTTCGTTATAAAAATCTGGATAATAAAAGAGAGAAAATTTTTCAAATTTGTTCGAGTCAAGAAGGATCTAAAATTTTTCCAAAAATTAGACTTTTTCATTATAAAATAAAATGTGATAAATTTTTCAAATTCATCCATGTTAAGGAGGATCTAAAATTAGACTTTTCATTTTTCGTTATAATAAAATATAATATATCCGAACTGGATAAATGAGAAATTTTTAAATTAACGAAGATT
>NW_006263594.1:562765-565488 GCF_000469605.1 Apis dorsata | reverse complement strand
CAAAAATTAGACTTTTTCATTATAAAATAAAATGTGATATATCTGGACAATAAACGAGAAATTCTTCAAATTCGTCTAAGTTAAGGAGGATCTAAAATTTTTCCAAAAATTAAATTTTTTCATTATAAAATAAAATGTAATATATCCGAACGATAAACGAGAAATTTTTCAAATTCGTCCGAGTTAAAACTCAACTCAAACTCCACACCAACTTTCCATACCAGGTTTCGCCATTTTTCCCACCTAAAAAGCCGAACGATTCGTACTCATCCCGAATGCCAAGCTTCGCGAATATCGCGACCGCCTCGTCCCGGGATTCGTTCGAATTATCGTCCGACTGGCCTTTTATCCCATTGTCGGTTGCCCGCTTTCGCCGATGTTACGTTCCTTCTCCGCCAATCTCCTGACAACCTGTACACAACGTTGTCGGCAGATGCATTGCACAATGAAGAAACTATGCGCGTAACTACGCTACCGCGGGCATCGTCAACTTTCCTCCGCCTTTTGGAACTCGTTCAAATACACCCCCCTCTCCTCCTCTCCATTTATCCGAATATAATAGGTCCTAGTCGTCGTCGTAGTTCGTACGACAGCGCGTTAAAACGGACGAAACCGCTTATTATTCTCGGGTGAATTACGAAAATAAAACGTTATTTATTTCAGAAAAATACGAGGAATTTATATCTTTTGCCCTGGAATCGATGTGTGTATATATATATATTACTCTATGAACGTTGTGTATCTTTAAATATTTCTTGGACAGTCGAATCCAGCCAAAACTCGTTGGATGCTTGTTGGATTATTCTAGAAAAATGGCTAGAAAAGGGAGGATTATTCTAGAAAATTGGGTATTGCATGTCAGTCATTATTTGCTTCTTTTATTTTTTTACGAGATGATTCGTAATATATCGAATATATCCATATATATATATATATAGGCGTTGACAACTTAACCTCAAATACGAATCGAGTTTTCAGCGTAATTTTTATTTTTCGTAATTTTTCATTATCGCATATAATAGATAAGCTGGATCCAATCGAGTCAACCACCGATTAATCAATTTTCTAAATTTCGAAAACAGAGCGAAGGATTCAGAAACATCGTGAATTCTTTCTCGGAATCAATTTCCTATTCAAATTCATATATTCGCGTTTGTCGAATCTCTCGAAACATTGTATTCGATGACTCCGCGACAGAGAAGAAGATTCATGAAAGAGGCACTTGGCCGAAGCCGGCGAGTCGAAGATAAACACGTTTTCACGTCGAGATATTTGCCTCTCCAGGTGGAAAGTGCGCGGGCAAACATTTTCGCGGGATTTTTTTTTTCCGCGACAAGTCTCACCGAATCGCGGTTGGGACCGGTGACCTATTGCAAAACCGAACATCGAGTGAATAGCTACACGTGCTTCCCCCTGTCCGCGTGAGAACGATCCTTGACATCGATGCCGCGCGTGGAACGGCGTGAAACACGTGTAGCACGATGGTAATCGATCGCAACGATGCATCCATGCTTCGAGTCGAATATTCGCGAATATTTTTATCGATATACGCGAGAGAATGAAATCGTTCGGCCAAACTCGACCCGTTTTTAGAATTAAATAAATTTCACGAAAGACGCGTGTATGGTGTTTTCAATGATTGATAATTTTTTTTTAAAAAATGAAAGAATCCATCATAATTATATTTTAAAAATTAAAGAAAGATGGATGGAAAGGAGGAGAATGAACGTGGTTAATGAATAAATATATATAATTCCATTCACCTCGTGACCGTCCCTCGCACGTGAATCCCGTCTGAGGAAGCGTCGTGTATGCAGGATAATCGATGCCTGGCTCCCCTGGCACGTTCCTCCTGATATCTGACAAATCTGAAAGAAAGAAAAGCGACGCAGAATCGTCGATCAATCGTGGATGTACAAATAAAGATTATATGGGTGCAGAAATCTCGTAACCTATTATAATATATATAATAAATACCAGGGAAATGACGGTGAACATTTGATTTGAACTTTGGAGGAACTATAGTCGAGCACGATATGCATTCTGCATATCGAGAACGAAAGGTGTGTATCTTGAATTACGGTTGTAAATGTTACGTTTGTTATGGATATAATACGTCGAATCGATTATCCAAACGAAACGAAGAAAAGGAGGAAGAAGAAAAGGCGTCGATCGTTGGTTTTTTTTAGGTTAGAAAGAGAGATAGAAAAAGTGACGTGAGCAGTAATGGAGGAGGACGAATCAAGGTCAAGCGAAAAGGACCTCGTTTGAAAGAATAATCGAACGCATTGTGACATTTAGAAGAATGAATGATTTTACTTGTAGGCGTGATTTCCTTCTATTGCCGTTTTTCCTTTCACGCCACCGTCGATAACGTCCCGAACATCCCGGTTTTCTTATTTGTATTATCGACCGAGTAGATTTGACGAACGGTGGTCCGTTTCTCTGGGCGGAAAGAGGGGAATATATATGTATATATAATCGAAAAGAAAATCAATTTACAACATTGTGCAACATTGTTCATCGCGATAATTGACGAGTTGGTAAACAATAAAATGATAAAATGGTAGAATCGTAGAATAGTAGGATCGTTAACAAGGGAATAGTTAACTATCTTGTATAAAGTGATTTTACGAGAATGGTTAATTAATGAAATGTAAAAGTGTCAAGGAGGAATCTCTCTCTTCGTAATGTATCCCAATATATAGAAAATAATATTGAAT
>NW_006263594.1:558393-562601 GCF_000469605.1 Apis dorsata | reverse complement strand
AAAAAAAAAAAAAAAAAAAAAAAAAAATTCCCATTAACGTTTCTCGTAACATTTTACATCTTCGGATTTTATTCCTCATTTTTACAATCACTTTGCCGGTTTCATTGTTCCGTAAGCCGATGATTAATTTACACTCGGCATCGTTTTTATCCATCTTCTTTTTTTTTTTAACACCGGACAAGGAGAAGAATCGATAAAAAGAATGTTAATCCTGTCAAGGCGATAATAATATTATTCATCTTCTCTTCTTTACTTGCGATTAATTATACAATTGACACCGATTCTATCGATCGACGCAATATTCTTTCGACGACACCAAACACTCATTTGTCTCAAAATATAAAATTTTCAATCGTAAATTGCGCAATTTTCAAACGCGTAGTAACGCGTATCTTAACCCTTAGCGAATGGAGTCGATGCATTTTCTTTCAACTGATTCATTCTTTACGAGTTACTTTTAAAATTAATAATGTATTTATCTCTATTTACTTAGTTCCATCGATGGAATCAGACTAGATTGACACGTTAAAACTCGACTGGACTCGACTCGAGGAACTTAATAGTATAAAAAAAAAAAAAGAAAAGAAAAGAAAAAAGGAGATGGAACAAATCGAAATCTCTACCTGTTTTCTCCTGATAAGGATTGTACTGGCCACCAGCGGATCCAAAGCTGTCGAACGCGCCCTCTTCTTCCGGATCGAAGTATTTCCTGAAACGAGATCGTTGCTCGTTAATGGTTAATGGACACGCGTCCGCGCCAATACGCGAAACCAGCGCAATACCTCCCCCTTGTCCCATCGATGGCTCTTCGTGACAGGAAGCTCCTCCTTGGAATTTCATGTTCAAGACTGGCGTGAACGTTGCACAAGACCAGCATCACGAGACCTGTGCAAACAGGAGTGCCGTGCATACACACACACGCGCACGCGCATGCTTAATGCTTTACGATGTAAATGCAATCGTTTTCCCACCCATTTCTCCGCCCTTCTTTATCTATTTTCTTTATCCGTTTCTATTCCACTCTTCCATATAGCGACATCTACAATAACGTAAACTCGCTTCTCATCTCTCCTGTATGACTCGATCAATTTCATTTTCGAACGAATGGACGAAAACGCGACGTTTCTAACCTATTCGTCACCTTGATCGATATCGAATCGCACGAGATTCCACCAAAAATGGAGCGAAACAATAACGTGACGATCCATCGATCGATCAAGTTCGAAAGTGGACGAGCGTAACTCGTTCAGAGAGCATAGAATGCTCGCTTGCACTCGAGTGGTATTCCATCTCGAGCATATTCGCGTCACGCGAATAATAGGTGACTGGACAAAATTATTTTCTTTTTTTTTTGATTTTTTGAACTTATGGAAGAGATTTAATTTTTAGAAAACGATTGACTGCTTTTTATTATAATTTATTATTTCATTAAAAATGTATAAATTATAAATATAAATGTGACTAAATATATAAAAAAAATTAATATAGAATAAAAAAGAAAATAAATAATAATCGATATATGAAAATACAAATATTTGTGATTTGAATCACATATAAGAAATCAAATATCTGTATATCTACGGATGTAGGAAAAATGTTAATATATATTATTCGAACCATTCCGTGTTGTGGAAATCTGAAAATTCGCCAATCCGTGTTAATAAAAGTCGAAAAAATTCGAATGGTTTTCTAAAATTCATTCTCGGATGTTTGCGATTGCGGAAGATTGGTTAGCATCGTTATGATCGACTTTCGCCGTTAACCAGTGTTAATCGTTCGTTCCATTCGTGACCAATGAATCCAATGATCGAAGATTATTCAAATCGCTGTAATTTTCTCACTTGCTCGATCAAAACGATCGATCAAGTTTTCGATCGATTCTAAAATTGATGATTTCGTAAACTATAGCCTATTTTGTTTAATGTCCCTCTTATTAGAACTGCGTAATAGCACAGAGTTAGTTAATTTATTCGAGAAACAGGTTATGGTATCTCGTTGGTTCGGTATCAATGGCAAATCGATGAAAAGACCATGATTTACTAGGATTCGTTCGTTTCTATAATTTCGTTTCTTTTACGAAACAAGTTAAAATTAATTTTCAATTATCGTATCAAATTTAATGAAAACAAATCGTTAAAAAATTCGAACTAACATATTTGCCTACATCAATAATTTAATCGATATTTGGTATTCGAAAATGAGGTTAAATTATATTTTAATGAGCATCGAAGCCTACTTCGATTTTGACGAGAAAAGAATTCTACAATTATTCTTTGTCAAATCACAGAAGTCATATTTTCGTTTTTCAACTTTAAAAATTTAGAAATTTAAGATAATTTAAGATAATTTGGAAGCAGCATCATCCTTCCTTCAACGATCTCTCTTCTTTTCATAGTAATTCGTAATTTCCATTCTCTGTCCACATTTTTATTTCATCACCGTCATATTTGCACCAACTCACAACACTGAATTTCTCTGACGCACTCTCTGGTTACTGCAATAGACAGTTTCCTTCTGTTTTATTACGAAGAAAGGATCCTCACGAATGACGAAATTTTTACTGACGCAGTCACTACGTTAACCTATAACTCCTCCGGCTATAATTTAAGATGTAACGACATGCTGCCATCTAACGACAATAAGATCTCTATTTTGAACCTAAGAAACATGCAATAGAACACAAAAGTACACTGAAACTCTTCTTATTTATCATTAATCGTCATTAATTATTATTCGTTTTTCGAAAAAATGGAATATAGAATATAGAATTAAATTTTTTTCGAATCTAAGACGCGCTTTTTATCGCCTGATATTTCTGCTGGAAATAATTAATTAATAAACTCGACAAACCATTCTTGGCAGCGTTCGATCATTATTCGTATACTCGCTTGCACGAATATTGGACAATAGTCAAATTCACTATATATTCGTTTAAAAAGCGAATTAAAGAAAAAGAGAAGGTTTTTTAAATCTCGTGATCCCATTTTGTAACAAACAAAAAATAATCTCTCTTCTTCCTAATTGTTAGGTTAAAAAAGATATTTTTAACGAATAAAAGAGTATCGAGAAATTTTGGAAAAAAAAAGTTGTGCGAAATATTCAATCGCGGAGAGTCCAAGTTATTCCATTGGGGAAAAAAAAGTTAATGCGAATCTCGAACGAATCGAAAAAAATTTTTAACCAAAAATTTATCGAAAATAACAATAAGATTAAAGGAAATCTCGCGGAATATTAGATTTTTGGACGATTTCGAATACAGAGATCGGATTTTCGACACTCGTATCGAGAAAATGGTATCGAAATGGAATGTTAGTCTGGCTCTCGCAAGAGCGTGGCGCTTTCTCGCCGCGTAACCCGATTAAAAAAAAAAGTATAGCGCGGAGCGGTGTGATTGGGAATGCGACATAACGGGATCACGCGCGGTGGGAGGGGCGATTATCGTTAGAGGGATCGAAATTGCACGGATTCCACGCGAATCTTTGTTCGAGAGGGAAAAAGAGAGAAAAAAAAGAGAGATCCCTCGCTCGCGGTAGCGATGTTGGCATTAAAAAGATGAGCGCAACAAAGGTCAAGATGGTTGGATGGTTTCTTGGAGAGGAGAGGAGAGGAGAGGACGTGGATCGTGAAAGACCAGAACGCTTACGTTTTCACGTTTTAAAAGTCACTCGTTTTGCTATTTTAATTACAGATATCTCCTTACGTATTTATTATTATGTGTATTCGATATTGCAGAATTTGACGAGTTATACTTGTGAGAAAATTAAACTTAACTCGAAATATACTTGTTCGTACAATGTTGTTGATAATTTATCAAATATATCAATCAATTTTCAAGTAGGTTTTCGTTAATTAAAAACTTAATCAAAAACGATTTAATCGACGAGTTTTAAACACAATGTTGAGCGATCGAATTTCTCTCAAGTAATGAGAAATTTCGACAGCGAAAATTTCAATTTCTGTTTTATCTAATGCATTGTGACGATCTTCGCGTTACGTACTTCCGATCGATTGAATACCCCGTTCATTTGTACATTCGTAACAGAATTTCGTTGTGAATAGGCTCGTGAGAATATATTTGCGTGTTCCCCGTCTCGTGGAATTTATGAATCATCAGAGATTTCACTCGTTCGTCCGATGTACGATACGTACAAAAAAAAATCGGGGATGCAAATCGCGTTTAACGAATCCTATCGTGTATAAATCAAATA
>NW_006263594.1:550353-558234 GCF_000469605.1 Apis dorsata | reverse complement strand
ATATATATATATATATATCGATCGAATGCCAATCGCTATAAATCACACACCCACGTAAAAACCTTTATAGAATCGAAACAATGATTTTACAATCACGTCGAGACTCCGTCATTTTCTGTTCGAGGAATATCGAAAATAATGGAAAATTGGTGAACTGGAAGAACATTCGTTCGTTATTCGTCGTAACTCGTAACCTATAAACATTTCCACTGCCCTTGAAAATATACTGTTTAATTAAACGAACTCGAAGAATCATCATCGATTACGTATATAATCATTGAAATACAAGAAGAAGAAGAAAAATCGATCATAAATTAATCCATCCATCGACATCGTTACACACAATATCCGTCCATTTTTCCTTTCGATCGCACTCTCACGAATACCTTCTTATCGACAGAGACATATATTTCAGCAAAAAAAGAAAATCTAGATCAAACACGTTAACGTTCTTTCAAAAACTAAACTCGATCCTGTAAATCCGATATATCTGTGGAAACCACAAACTGCACACTCGGAACTGGAAAGCGAGAAACAAAGCGAGCCCCGACCACCACCGTTGCGCGATCGAGGACAACGGATCGATCGAAGCAGGCATCGAGCGTGGATCTAACGCTCGGCGAGAAGACTCGCGTCGCGCGCGAACGAGAGATTTCGAGAGACGAGCACACCGGTCCGAGAGTTGTATTCTTTTCCACGCCGCCCAACCGATGGACGGACAACTCTTACCTGTTGCGCGCCGGCTTCTACGGTCGGTTAAAACGATCGAAAATCGGTTTCGAATCGATCGAAATACAATGGCGTAGGAGACGAGAGATTCGAAATTCGAGAACCGCGTGGTCGCACTTACACAGAGTGGGCAGCGTGGTCGGCATTTTCTCGCGCGTTGCATCAGTGTATCCCGGTGATGTGAAGTGTCCGACGTGGAACGTCCGGCCGGCCGATGTACCAGCCGATGCACTGCGAGCCTGCTACGACCGCCGATCTCCTCCCAACGGCTCTCTTCTTCCAACCTTCTTCTCGACCGGAGGAAGGGATCCAAGCGCCTCTTACCTTTCTTCTTCTCGCTTTCCACCTCTCGCCACGCGCATCCCTCTCCGATCCCACCATTTTTACCCGCTCCTTAAATCCTTCTTCAAATTTTTCCCTCCTCGAGTTTCATCGAGTTTTTTTCCTTTTTTTCTTTTCGATTTTTCCCGCTCTTTAAATTCTTTTTCAAACTTTTCCTTCTTCGAATTTCATCGAGTTTTTTTTCTTTTTTAATTCTCGTTTTTTCTCGTTTAAATCCTTTTCCAAATTTTTCCTCTTCGAATTTCATCGAGTTTTTTTCCTTTTTTAGTTCTTGATTTTTCTCGTTTAAATCCTTTTCCAAATTTTTCCTCCTCGAGTTTTATCGAGTTTTTTTCCTTTTTCAGTTCTCGATTTTTCTCACTGCTTAAATCTCTTCTCGATTTTTTCTTTCCTCGAGTTTCATCGAATTTTTTTCTTTTTTAATTCTCGATTTTTCTCGTTTAATTCCTTTTCCAAATTTTTCCTCTTCGAATTTTATCGAGTTTTTTTGCTTTTTCAGTTCTCGATTTTTCTCGCTGCTTAAATCTCTTCTCAAATTTTTCCTGCTCGAGTTTCGAGTTTTTTTCTTTTTTCCTTCTCGATTTTTTCCCTCCTCGAATTTTATCGAGTTTTTTCCTTTTTTTCTTTTCGATTTTTCCCGCTCTTTAAATTCTTTTCCAAACTTTTCCTTCTTCGAATTTCATCGAGTTTTTTTTCTTTTTTAATTCTCAATTTTTCTCGCTTCTTAAATCCTTTTTCAAATTTTTCCCTCCTCGAGTTTCATTTGTTTTTTAATTCTTCCCGCTCCTTTAATCCTTTTCCAAACTTTTCCTTCCTTGAGTTTCATCGAATTTTTCTTTTTTGTTTCTTTTTCCTTTTTTAATTCTTCTCAATTTTTCCCGCTTCTTAAATCCTTTTCCAAATTTTTCCTCCTCGAGTTTCATCGAGTTTTCTCCTTTTCTCGAACTGACCATCGTGATCGTCCTCTTTCTCCTCATGATCGATATGAACGAGACCAAAGGAGCGTTCGAGTGGAAAGCGTCGCATCTGCCGTTTTCGTTTCCACGTTTTGGATTCCTCGATCGAATGTCCCAGGTGCTGTGCGGAATCAAAATGGAAAGTGGAGCGAACCGATAAAGTTATAGCGAGGCGGTGGTCCGTTCCAAACTCGATCGTTGCTTTGTTTACGTCCACCGGCCGACAAATACTCGATGAATATTTGTAAATTCTCATTTACAAACAAGAGTGAAGAAAATCGAAGGGAGCGATAAATCGCGAAAGAGCGAAGGAACGAGGCGTAGGAGAGTACGAAGGAAAAACGAAACATCCCACATTCTTTTTCGTTCCACGCGTTTATTTCCATCCTCTGGCGGCGGACGGGCAAACTATCTCTCGGTGTGTACACCGTGCGGAGCCAAATGAACACGGTATCGATATCTCTGTGTAATTGAAGAAAGAGGACGCATTATGTAAGTTCGATGACATTGCCTCCGTTCTGCGCGAGCACGAGCTCGCTCGCCTCCACTTTCTTCCTTTCTTTTCTTCCTTATGTTTATGCACCTCCTCCTCCTCCTCTCTTCATCTTTTGCTTCGCTTCGTTTCGTTTATTTATTTCTTTTTCCGATATTATTTGATTCCTCTTCAGTTTTTTTAAATTGTAAATAAAACCGCGATCGAGATAAATCAGAAAACGTGCGTGATTTTATTACGTTTATCATCCTTAATTGTACGTAATATTTAATCCTTGCATCGCGTGAATTTTCGCGCGAGGAAAAAAAAAAAAAAAAAAGTAACGATCCATTGTTCGTTCGCAATTTATAGATGCGTGATACAACAACATTAGAAAGGTAGGATTGTATTCTATATATAAATCGCACGTAATTTCCAATTTCATCGTTTTTAATCGTTTCCTATTCATCATCTTGCCGGATCGAAGATAAACTTTAGATTCGATCGAGATAGACTTTAAACGAGGCATCCACGCTCGCATCCATCCCAGATAAAATCTAAATCTGACTCGCGTACTTCGAGCTTTCCACTTTTCTAATTCCTTTCCCCATCCGTCCGCCAAATATTCTCTCTCTCTCCCTCTTTCTCTCACTCTTTTCGAGATCGCTTTGAAAATTTTTAACAAATTAACTTTGAAGTTATGGTTTCGCTAGTAATTCTATTTCGAAGAAAGATCATCTCTCTCTCTCTCTCTCTCTCTCTCTCTCTCTCTCTCTCTCTCTCTCGCTCTCTCTCTCTCTCTCTCTCTCTCTCTCTCTCGCTCTCTCTCTCTCTCTCTCTCTCTCTCTCTCTCGCTCTCTCTCTCTCTCTCTCTCTCTCTCTCTCTCGCTCTCTCTCTCTCTCTCTCTCTCTCTCTCTCTCGCTCTCTCTCTCTCTCTCTCTCTCTCTCTCTCTCGCTCTCTCTCTCTCTCTCTCTCTCTCTCTCTCTCGCTCTCTCTCTCTCTCTCTCTCTCTCTCTCTCTCGCTCTCTCTCTCTCTCTCTCTCTCTCTCTCTCTCGCTCTCTCTCTCTCTCTCTCTCTCTCTCTCTCTCTCTCTCTCTCTCTCTCTCTCTCTCTCGATTCGAAAAGCTACTTTCCGCTTACGTAATCCCGTTTTCTGCCTTTCCTCGTCCTCTTTCTCGATCTCTCTCTCTCTCTCTCTTTCCATCATCGATCTCTGTTGCCTTCTCGTTATCCATTGGCCAGTTTCAATTCCTTTCCGAGCATCGATCTCTGCCTTCTCCCGGGGATCGATCGCGATTCAACCGGCCGACGATAGTCATCGATAGGCATCTCAATTAGGATGCAGCATCCGTGTTACGCACCGCGTTGCATCATCGATACGATAGCTTGTTACAACGCTTGGAAAATTTTCTCGTTTCTTCTTTTTCTTTTTTTTTTTATATATCATTTGATTCATCTCTCGAGAAGGACGAATTTTGAAAATTGATCGAGAAGAAAAATGAAGAAGGAAAAATTGTTCGAAAAATTGCACGTAAAACAGAAAAGGTTGAAGAACGATGAGTGGTATATGGGACATTTGTCGATCCTTCGAAAGATAGAAACGCAACAGTTTGTTTATTATTCCTCGAGAGAGTGAAAAGCGAATGAATGCCAATGATCGTATTCTTATCTTTCGGCGTGAGGATACGTAAAATGTATAAATAGAATTCTAGGAAATCTTGATCGAGTTGAAATGAATTATTATCGTGTTATTACTTGATACGATAATGGATATTTTATCAATTATCAATCGATCATTTCTTAGTAGATCGAATGGATTCGTAATATATTTATTTGTTTTAATTTTAATTTGTCAAGTCTTTTTATTCCCCTTTCCCTCCTCGAATTGGTAGAATTGAAACGTTCATTATAGAAACGAGACGTAATTGTTTGAAATCCATATCACGATTCTTATGTCATTCGATTGATTCGATTCTCGTTTCTTTTTTCTTTTTTTTCTTTTTTTTTTTTATATATATTATATCGTACATCGGGTTAATGTTGAAATAATGATACTTTCTATTTTACGGTACAAATGGATCTTTGCCAACGATCCTTTGTCCATTTTCTTTTATTTTTTTATTTTCATTTTTTTTTCCTTTTATCCTTAAAACAAGAAGACCATAAAAAATGATTAGGTAACAGAATGATGTACTTTCACAAGGATTCCAAGCTCTTTTGTATCTTGGAATTGCGTCAAATTCGCCTCTCGTAGAATCTCCTATTACTTTTGAAACCTAACCTAACCACAGTTCAACGATTTGTTTGGACAATTTGTTCCCTCGAGCGTGGAAGATTGGAGAGAGCAAGGTGACTTGTTGTGCTACGAGTACATACGTTCTTTCCTATTCAAAAGAAACACCTCAAAACACAGAGATAATAAATCGAGAGATCCAGAGAATCGCGTTCAATCGATATCTATTCGTCGAGATTCGTCACGTTTCATCCGTGGAAGAGAACTCTATTCGATTCGAGTAAAGGGAATTTGAAAACAATCCACTCTCTAATGTGGCAGAGAGAATGCGATTTATACGGTGGTAAACAACGGTTACACTCGTATCGCGTGTATCACTCTCCGCAGGAAAGCACGGATACACAAACGCTGCTGGATATTTCGAGCCGAGTTGTCCAATTAGCAAATCGCAGGCGTAAACTGTCTTAACGATCGAGCAAACTCGAGTGGAGCAAGCCGTGTAATTCGTGGTCGTGTAATACGATCGTCGTAGAAGGATGAGAAGGAAAATCGAGGTGCTCGAGAGCCAAGAGTCGAAGAATATTGCGTCAAAACCGATTGTGAGATCCTAATTAAAAAGATGTTTTTTTTACGTCGTTTTAATTAACGATCGGGCGATTTAACTACGATCCTTGGCACGGTTCCTTGTTTGAATAAAACGCGGCAAGATGTCAAGTAGAGACGGTGACATTTCTAAAGCTTTTTTTCTTTTTTTCTTTTTTTTTTTTTTTTTTCTTTCAAAAGAGAATTGTAAAGATGATAAAATTTCACGGTTATGAAAATTTCTAAAAACTGAAAATCCCCTTTGAAAAACTTAGGTTAGGTTGCCGCGAAACGAATGGCCGCGTCTCTCGAACGCGGTGACGTAACCGGGTATAATAAACGTTTCGCGGAGCATTCCGTGGCGAGGGAAACGGTACCGTTTTCTGCGTGAAAGCAATCACGTGGACTTTTGTCGTGGACCATCTCGGTGGTTGGCGCGCAGGCGAAAGGACGAACGAGTAACTTCTTCTTTTCGGTGTGCTACGGTATCCAGTTACGCGAGAAACGTTGCCGTTCTTCTTCCACTTTACCAACCGAGGGAATGGGAGAGAGGGGGAAGGATCGTGGGCAGCAAGCACGCGCCTCCTCTCTTCCGTTTCCACGTGAATTTCGTTTCGCCTTGAAGCGAAATGCCTTGTGTACGAGTGGTTACGAGTGGATACGATTCATGAATCATTTTGAGAATTATTTATGGGATATCGGATGGAAGGATGGATGGATGGAAGTGTTGGTCGATTGTATCACGATAATAGGATTCAGTAACTTCGAGTTTCTTGGTTAATTGTCTGTGAAGATGCGGATAATCATTGTGATTATTATTATAATTTGCGTGTAAATTTGGTAAACGGGTCGAGAACCTTTTCTCTCGCGAGACAGAAACGAAAAAAGGGAACGAGAAATCTGTGTACAAAATTGTGTTCAAAAAATGTTTAATAGCTAATTTCTACGAGACATTGCATTATTTTACATTATATTTTATTAGCGAGGATGACATTTATGAGCTATTTGAAAAATTCGAAATTGCTGTCGGTATCTCTATAATTAGTAATTAAGATAATGATAATTCGTTAAAGTTAATGATCGATCAATAAAGAAGTAAGATACGGAGAGAACCACTGTTTGGCTGTTAATGAATTCTTATTGAGAAAGGTCGCTGCCTAGTCTTTCTCTCGTGAATGACCTCCAGAGGTTGGAACGAGGCCAAAACGAAATTCGATGTGTCCCGGATGAAGGGAGAAAGTTGTTTTTGTCATTCCAGATCACAATGGCGCCACGACATTCTTCAACGATTACAAAATGATCCATACCATCTTCGACGTAATTTCCTGTCCAAAATCTTCTAAAATTTTTCAACAGATTTTTCATAAAAAACCTCAAATTCGTCAGAAACAGGCATAATCTCGGGATAAAGATCGCTGAACTGTTGAAATATCCTCAGTTGCAATTGACAGGAAAAAATATCTAAAATTTTAGAAATTTCGAGAGAAATTGTGCAATTTTTTTTTTTTTTAAGAATTTCTAAGAGAGATGGTATCACACACATGACAGTATTCAACGAGCTAGCAAATCCTTGTCATTAAAATGCGATTATTAGATCGATGCTATTAATCGATAACATATACGAGTCTGTTTACGCGCAATTTAATCTTCTAATCTTCCTTTTACTTGCTTGATTGGGCAACGAACGTGTGTTGTCGTGTTCTTATGCCAAAATAGGAAACACTACTTCTAGAAAATAATTAAATTAATAAATGCACCGAGGAAAAATTTTTATCATTTAAATTTAATTTTAAAAATATTTATTGGAATCTTTTTTTTAAAATTTTTTTTCCGATCGCATAAAAGTTACTGAAACGTGGATATAAAGTATTTCAAAAGATTGTGATTTTGAAAATTGTGAAACTCTATATGTGATTAATTTAACGTAGTGATATTTACATAAATTTAGAAATGTTACGATAATTCTATTAACCTAAATTCAACTTGTATATTTTTAGTTATGTAACTTTTAAGGAATGAATTCATGATTTCGAAGAACGAAAAACTGTTTTGATATTATATTTTTGGTAATTTTATTCTCTCTTGTTCTCTCTCTAAAATTTTAAGAAATTGGTTTTAATAAACGATATATTACGAAAATTTAAATTTCGTATTTTAATAAATTTAATTAATTAATTTATAAATTTAAAAAATAAATTTGTGTTAAAGCGATTCGTATCAAAAAAGTTTATCATTCATAGATGTCTATTGTAACAATGAAACACATTGACGTTTGTAAATAAGAAAAGTATATATATTTTTACACTCGCAAAATGCAATTTTAAATAATATACAAAATCAAATGAATGTAGCTTTGATACATTGGTATCGACCGAACTAATTGAATGCATCATACATTCCGTCGATAATGAAGAATGCCAAGCTCGAATCGATAATATAAAGATTAGAAATATTTAAAATTTCTTTTTTTTTGTCATATTATCAAAAACTAAATAATATAAAAATGCACAAAGAAATATATAAAATACTATAAATAAAAAATATATATATGTTTATCTAACTAA
>NW_006263594.1:548051-549981 GCF_000469605.1 Apis dorsata | reverse complement strand
TAATAATATATAATAAATAATATACGTATAATATATATATATATATATATTTATATATATATATTATATTTTATTAAAACAACCTATATAAAAAATTAGAAATAATATATAAAATATATTATAATGTATATTATAATGTACATGTACAATGACTATAGTTGATTATAAAATAATTGATTGTTCATAATCTATTTTTATTAAAATATATTTAATTTAATTTTATTATAATATATTCTTAATCAACAAGTCTTCGATGCTTAAAAATTTGCAATTAAAGTATTTTATGTTATATTTCAATTTTCGCATTAGAAATATATACGAAATCGTTCCAACCAATCAGAAAGCTTCTAAGGCTCAACGGTTAGACGAATTAATGTTCATGATCTCTCTGCTGTCAAGAATATTCGTTGAGAAAGCACGCATTATACCGGTACAGATACAGTGTATAATATAACGTGGAATTTCATTTTGTAGTAATTTATAGATTATTAGTGCTTTTGTTTAATTAATATTTGTACGTTTAATTATTTATCAAGTGGTGTTATACTAAAATCGAATTGTTTTTTTGTCGTTTTGTCGTTTTTCACTGTTCGCACATTTGACAGTTATTAATTCGTTATTGATAGTTCGTATCAATATAATTTTAAAGCCGAATTTATATCTAATTATTGCTTTATTTTAATATTATTTTAATTTTACACATTTGTTTTATATTTTGACTTTTATTTGTGTAAAAATTTTTTTGGAATGCAATAGGTTATTCACACATCACGATTTTCATACGAATGTGATAAAATTTGAATTATTTTAACAAAAGACATAATAATTATTATAAATTTTTATCTTTTTATTCATATGGAAAAAAAAGTAATTATATAGATTAGATCGGTTTAATCAGTCTTACTAATCATTCTTTTTTTCGTCTATAGATTCTTAGCATTTATCCGTGCATTGTATTGTTTTTATTTTAATTTTACTTTTAAAGCTGAGAATGTTTTTTTGTAATTTATCTTTCCAGGAATTTCTTTATTTGTTTTGATATTATGGTCAAGGCAAATATTTCTTGCAATACAATTTTTTCGGTAAATTAGTTTATATCCGTTCATTCACACGTATAACTTATTTCGATTTGTTGTCAAATTTCGACCGTAACCTCTTTCCAATTCGATAATCGAAATCATAACACAAAGTGTCATTCTTCTCTCGAAACTCGTGGCGTTTAGACGTTTCGTTTCAGGTGCGTAATTAATTTATTGCGTTAACATATTTCTGCAATTATTCTTTAATTTTTTGTATACTATTATTTAATTAATACGTTTGTTCAATAATTTATTGAATATTATTATAATTATAATTCTTCAATGTATAATTTAGTTAATTTTCTTTATCTAATAATCTTTTGTATAATTGATGAAATAGATATTATTATTATATTAGTTTTTAATAAAATTAAGATTTAAATCTGTTATTATTATCATATTTTATATAATGTAATTATATATTTTATATATTTATTTTAAACATTTGATTATTTTTTGTACAGATAATTAACTATTAAAATAACCGTCAAGACGAGAAAAAATTTTCAATATGGACGCTATAATAATCGTTTGACAAAATGATCGAAGAAATGACATTTGATTTCTCGTATCAAAAGTAAGATATATTTTTATTTTCTTTTCATTGTATTGTAATGATATATATTTATTAAGTAATTAATAATATATTAATATATGATTTATTAAGAATATCATAATAAAATATTACAGATTAAACAAATTATATTTTTAATTCGAATATATAAAAGAATAAATCAATTAAATTTATTTTTTTATCACCTAATTTTTAATTTATAACTTTAGAAGAATAAAAATATTTTCTTTAACAAATGCTTAAGAAAAAAAAAAATAAAAAATCGAAAAATATTTTA
>NW_006263594.1:540883-547796 GCF_000469605.1 Apis dorsata | reverse complement strand
TTTTTTTTTTTTTTTTTCAGAAAATTGTAAGTGCGCGCAATATGGTTAATAAAATCAGTGTTTGCTTCGTAATAATATTTTAAATATTTTTTAAAGTATAACATTTCAATTTCAATTTAATTACATTCGCGAAATTAGAATCAGTGTTTGTTCATCAATTACAATATAAATGATACAATAGAAGATGTGTTGATAATTTTTTATTTTTATTTTATTTTAAATATTCGTTTTCGATAGTAGAGTCAGTGCTTCAAGAGTGTAAAGAGATCATTTATCACACGAAGAGGTAATTATCTTTTTATATTTTCCAATTTAGAATCCTGTCTTTTCTTATTTCAATTTTTTAATATATAATCATATATATCGTACTTTAAATTACGTACTTTAAATCATTTTTTATTGCAGTTGCCCATTTTCTCTTATTTGATGATGACTTCATGGTGATTTCACAATAACGATGAGTCAGCATTAATGGCAATGCAAATTCTTCTCATCTAATGGTGAGTCGCATGCTTTTTGGTTCCTCCGGTCACTCAATCATGTCGTAGGACAAAAGATCCGAATCGACACGGGTAACTGGTAGAATTTTTCTTATCTAAAATTTTGCACGAGTACAATGACCATGGATATTTATTGTATCCATGAGTAATAACATTTCATTGTGTATTATTTATTAGTTTAGGATAGGTCTTCTTGCATATCGGGTTTTATTAGTTTTGAGTTTATTACATCAGAATAAAATTAAATCAATACATGAATATTTGTAAAATAACCATATGAATATACATTTATAATAAGAATATTCAAATAAAAAATATTGAAATGATTTTAATGAATATTATTTTTATTTTCTACGTAGAAAAATGTAAATTTTATATGCAAGAAGACATTTCGCGACAGGTAAATTTCTGAATCAAGGCAACACAAGGTTTGATCATTCCTTTCGCATTTTCGAAAATATGCTTTGATGAAGAGATCACCTGAGGATATTTTAATTAATATTTCATTTAGAGTCAATTATCTTTTATTGCTAATTATTCTAAATAAAATAATTAATTGTTTGTTCATTGTTTTTATATATTTATATATATTTTTAATATTTAAAGTTTTAATATTTAAAGATTTTTTTTAATTTTATAAAATAAAATAGAATGCTAAATGAAAAAGTATTAGCCCGTTAGAAACAAAGAATATATAATAACATCTTTTTAGCTCAGGATTTTCAGATTTAACCCTTTCCATGCTCATTGCCAGGAAATCACTCACGTGCTCAGGTGCTACTTGGTTGAGAGAAAGGCAATGAGCATGATGACTATAGTTTATAAAAAGTTATTAAAAACCTTTTAGCGACTGACGATGCGTTAGCGTATCGTGCACGACGTATTTTCCACATTGTGTGTGCGTATGTGTGATTAGGCTGTGGAATTGCGTCGTTTCGATCGTTATTTCCTTTAATTACAAATAATTTATAATCCTAATATTAAATCTGCAATTAAATACAGCAGATATATAATAATAAATAATTGCATCACTTATCTTTAATCTCAAATTACAATAACAAATTTAATACAGATTTAATCTAACGATCATTCTTTTAATTTAAAATATTCGTATTAATTCATAGATATTTACAATTATAATTTAAATACACGCATTTTCATCGCGTTTCACGCAATGGTCGCCAACCGAATCGTCAGTCGATTTCAGGAACAACGGTACATAAAAGCTAGAGCGTGAATGTAGTGGTGTGTCAAGCTCGGGTGTCGGAGGCGTCACGGGACGCTTTCCCTAGTATAGGCTTTTGCGCCCGAGTATTATGCGTGAGAATCGTAGAATGAATGTGTTGGTATGCCTGTTTTGCCATTTTTTAAATCTAGGAGGTTAGGTAGGATAGGTAGTACACTTCTGGTGTGCCTGTTAATTATAAGTAGGTAGGGCAGGTTGTCATAGTCTCCGATCGGATAGGCGCGTTTTCGCGTAGCAACCTGTTTCAGAAAATCAAATTTGAAAAATCGACGCTATTTCGTTTCTTGAAAGCTTTGCTCGAAAGATTTGCTTCGATTTGTCGAATTCAACGGTGGCGAAGCGAATTTCGAAACGAACGTCGAGCTCGAGATTCTGCGCATGCTGCATTGTTAGTCATCCATGTGCGCTTGCGCAGTTTCTTCGTTCAAGCGAATCTCGAGTCTAGATTTAAGTTTCAGCATCGCACTCGAAGGAGGAAGACTGAAGAGGCTCGACAAACTGTCACGAAGAGAGCCGCAACGAATGGCTTCTCATTTTTTGGATCTTGTTCGGATCCAAAGAATGGGAAATCATTGTTATTACTTTGTCATTGTACTCGTTTTTTAGTAATACGTAGTTATTGTGTTGTCTGGTTAATCGCAGGCAGGCTTATCAGATTTTAATCGATATTGGGCATCGCGATTGCTTTTAATTTCTTTCATTATAAATTATTATCTATTTCTCATTGTTTTTTGTTTTTTATTTAAATTTGAATTTATTCTATGTATTGAACTTTTAATGAACTTTGAATTAGTCTATTTCTTCTTATTATTATTTTTTTCTTTTTTATTTAAATTTGAATTTAAAATTCTATTACTATTATTGTATCTATTGAAGAAATAACTTTTTAATTTATATAATAACACTTAATTTTGTATTAAATTCATCGTAATTATTAGTTGCGTTGATAAATGATCGCGTTTTTATAACAGTGTTGCGTACAAATTGCCTATATTTTTTTCCACTTGGATTAAGGAAAAATATTCCTGTTTTTTACCTATCGCAACTGAAAATGTTGCATAAAGGCGGGTCATACGAAGAAGGTAGGCTTCTGATACGGTTGCAATCTTCCGTTATTAGTGTTGCGTATATAATAAAATATAAGTGCATAAAGTAGTTTTATTAAAGTTTCGTAAATAGTTGAAACATTTTAGTGACGATGTATACTTTCCCAATAAATCTTATATCGTTCTTTTTTTTTTTTTTTTTTTTTTTTTTGTTAAAAATTTCCATTAGAAAAAACCCCTTTTCGATTTTTCTTTAAAAAAAAAAAGAAATTCCAATGGGGTTTTTTTTTAGGAAGTTTTTTTTTTTTTTTGTTAAAAATTTCCATTAGAAAAAACCCCTTTTCGATTTTTCTTTAAAAAAAAAAAGAAATTCCAATGGGGTTTTTTTTTAGGAAGTTTTTTTTTTTTTTTTTTTTTTTGATTAAAAATTGCAATAGAACAAAGCACTCTTCGAATTTTCTTTAAAATAGAAAAGATATTCCAATCGTGGTTTATGTTAAGTAGATTATTATTTTGTTAGAAATATTATTAAAAAAAGTATCGATGAATAACTTTCGTTCAAAATTAAAATGAATTACTTTACAATATTTTGATAATTTTTTCTTTAAGAAATAATGTTTTTTTTCTCTTAAAATATAGATTATTTTTTAATCGTTAATCTAATTAATTGAGTTTGCTACGAATTGAAGAAAGTAAATAGGAAAAAAGAAGTATAGTTATAAATATAATATTTATATGTTCATTTGCTAAAAATTAATTATTTATTACTGAATTTCTCCAATTTTGTTGTATAATTTGTTTCCAGGAATTCTTCAATGGAATAAAACAAAATATCTCATTTTTTCTCATCATTAAACAAATCTTTCAATTTTCATATAGAGATAGAATTAAAAAAAAAATATTTAGCTTTTTGATGGATAGAATTTATAAATTGTATGTATTTAATCCTCTGTTTCTTTTTCTCATTAAAAAACCTTCGCCTTTCCTACTTTGATTCAAAATACTTTGATTTCCAAAATAATGTTTCCATTTTTCAAAACCATTTCTAAACTTCCTCCTTCAACAATCAAATCCTCACTACATGATTTGTCTCGCTAGCCATCAATTGATTATCCTTATTTGATTCGTATAAATTCTTGAAAATTGTGGCAATGTTGATGGAGCTGTAAAAAAAAAAATCTTTTAAATTTTTGACTAGACAGGATTTATAAACAAAATATTTAATTTTTATACAAGTAGAGATGTAAAAGGAGCTTTTACAAATGTTTAAAAATGTTTAAGTTTGTTTCAGGCTAGGAAGAAACATCGATCAAATAAAATTAAGTGCATGCATAAATCAAGAGGGTTAATTAAGTAGAAGTTAATATATATCGTAGATAATTCATAGGCAATGTAATATATCGCTTTGTGGGAAGCTTATTTTGTTTATTTCCATTTTTTTATGCTTTTAATTATCAAGTATTTTTCATTTTCACAATTATGATGAAAATGTAAAATATTGATAGAAATATTGATAGTCTTTTAATTCAGATTTTATTTTCAGGTCTTTCTTTTTTAGTCTTATTTTAGTTTTTCGCAGTTTTTTTTACCGTTTGAACGTTGTGTTGCACAACGATCGAACGTTTTGAACGTTTTGGAAACATATAAAAAAAATTTATTTAAAAATAAATAAACTTTGGTATGAAAGGAGGATGGATCTTCAATTCGTAGCAATCTATAAATGATGAGATTTGAGAAATCATTATTATTTATATAACATATATATAATCACTGATATTAACTATACAATGATACAATTATGTATTTTATAAAAAATAATATGAGCTAATTGGTTGCAAGAGCATAGTTAAATTTATTAAATTGATAGATATATAGGCAACATTCTCGTTTCAGTATGAAATATAAATTTTTATTTTGTATTTTTTGAATTATTTAATTTTGTGTATGTACTTAGAGTATAATGTACTAGATGGCGTAAAAAACACTCTCATCTTAATTAATGTCGATATTTCAGGACATGATATAAAATCCCATAAGATGTCACGTCTGTTCTGTTTCTTGTCTATAGGAAGAATAAAACATATCAACATTCGCAAATAAAAAAAAAAAAACAACATTCTTAAAAAAATATATGTATTATTAAAGTTGCGAAATTATATGATTTTATTTAATTATACAAAATGGAATAAATATCGTTACATTCGCGCTATATCGAGCTATCCAAAATCGAACGCGCGACATGTAAATAGAAATATATATATAAAATATATATAGGATATATAAAAAGATATAAACCGTATATATTTTTGTATTAAAATACTTTAAATCTTTTTGATTCATAGGCTATGTTTACATTTTTATCGTATATGTTTACATTTTTGTTATAATTTGTAAATATAAAAGGGAAAAGCAAATAATCTTAGCACTCGCGAGATGGCGCTGATAGTCAGTTCTTATCCTATCTCTATTCTTCTCCCACTATTTCTTATTCTTTTTTGTACGTTTCATTTGCGTTTCATTTGCGGTATTGTAGAGATGGCGTTAATTTCACAATTTTTAAGCTACCTTCGTCCTTCTCCCCCCATTTATTCTTGTCCATACTCGTTATTAGCGCGTGACTATAGAGGTATGGGATGTCAATTCAACACACTTTTGTCATTTCTCTTTCAAATCTGGGATATATATATACAATTAAAAAAAATGTTAACCAATGTTCGATGGTTAAAGTATTTTATTTATAATAAATAATTGAAACGATATCGAATCACAAATATTTGAAAATCGTAGCAAAGTTTGATTTAAAATTTTCAATATCGAGAAGAGATAAATTATCGCGCCACGAAATTTTTAAATTTCAAGCGTACGTGCATCGTCTTACGATTATTCGCATATACGGGTAAGAACCGAAAGGGGAAAACTTGATTTCCCCCAGTCTCGAAGCTAGTCTCGGATTGTCCAGTTATCGACGTTATCTCCACTCTTTAAAAGGCAACTGTGAAAAACCTCGAGCAAACCGTTCGCAGTATCAATGCCGCTCGATTCAATCGTTGTTTTTACCCGATCGTTAGGACCTTTAAAAAACCGCCTCGTGAATACGAATCGTTCTTCTTCCCGTTTTTGGCTCCGTCTTCGTTGGGACAGCATCGAACGCCCACGATGTAAAAATTTCGGACGAAAACAGAATTTATTTGCATTTTTATTAAAGATCCGATTCAGATCAGATTTTTAGATTCCCTCAACTCGAAACTTTCGAAATCCAAAATTATTTATTTATTTTTCTTTTAAGAGATATTTATTGCTCAATTTAGTTAGTCAAGAACGATAATTATTTTCTCAAACATTTTTACAACAAAAATAATTTTATCGTATTTGAAGAAAGTAATCCTTATTAATTAATCAAATTTCTCGTTTATTCGATTTGATTAATGAAATATCAAAATAGCGTGAGAAAACATTTTGTTGAAATTTTTTCAATGATAATGATTCGAAAACTATCTACACGTTATACCAAACCGATAAGATAATGATATACGAGCGTGCAACGTGTAGAGATAAAAAGTTTGTTTCTACAAGATGACATTATTTGGTCATTCGAGGCTAACCCAGATCCAACGTACGGCTCCCGTACAAGTTTCTAAATCACTTCGGCTCGAAGGTCTCGAACGAGAGAAAAGATTCGCGAAAATTTAACGGATATAACCACAGCTAAAATTGAATCGCCTTCGAACATCTTTCAAAATTCTTCGCAACATCCTTGCACGTACCACCGCTTTGAAACTCTACCACTTTCACGATATCCCGTGAATTTTTTCCTAGAAAACCGTTTTATTATCGTATCCGTGTACAAATATCATAATTCATCGCGGAGAAAAGAGATGGAAAGAGGTGAAAGAGAAAAATTAGCAAAGTTTCCAAAGTCCATCGGCAATGATACGCGCGCGTGCGCTCACGAATGACTCAGATAAATTATAAACGGCGGCAAGTCTCCTCTTTCGCAGGAAGTTCTCTCTCTCTCTCTCTCTCTCTCTCACCGCATCGATTGTCGCGTTTAGAGAAAAATTTTTCCTGGAAACGCGCGCGAGATCCGCAGCGCGTGTGACTCATCGTCCAGATTCAAGGTC
>NW_006263594.1:540241-540862 GCF_000469605.1 Apis dorsata | reverse complement strand
CGATCCGCCCACCGAATCTCTCTCTCTCTCTCTCTCTCTCTCTCGGAGAGAATCGTTCGAGAGAAAAAGTGGAGGAAGAATGGAAGGAGGGTTTTGGAGGAAAGAAGAAGTTGGAACGTGGAGTGGATGGGGGAAAAAGTTTGCGAAAAGTGGGAAGAGTGGAATTGGAGTGGAGCGAGTCGAGGAAATGGCGAGTATTCGGTGAGTGAAAATAAAAGAATATTTCGTTCGTTACTTTTTTTCTCGAACTAGATTATTTTAGAACCGAGAAAGTTTTTAAGGAAAGGTGACGATGTTACGAGAGCTTTCGAGATTTTGGAAAATTATTGCGAATATTATTTAATTTTCGAAATGTATTCGAAAAATTCGTGGAGATTTTGAAAATTGATGCGAGAGAGAGAATATCACGAGGCGATAAATAATTGGAGAAGGTTGTGCGATGCAATGTTTTTTGAGAAAACAAACGAACCTCCTCCTCCTCCTCCTCCTCCTCCTCAGCTTCTGAAAGATTCGTGAGAATCGCGTTATAAAGCACGGTTCAAAACGGCTCTCAGCCCTGACCTCGGTTAGCGTAATATCCAACGTCTCTGGCCTTGATTTCTTCGCCCAGGTACGTTAGAG
>NW_006263594.1:538665-540005 GCF_000469605.1 Apis dorsata | reverse complement strand
AATTAACTTGGAATATTCGTCGCAAAAAAAAAAAAAAAAAAAAAGAAGGAAAAAGAAATATAAAAATATTCAGAAATCAAAATAATACGGAATTCTGATTTCCTTTATTGCGAATTGGATCGAAAAGTTGACTGCTTTGGTGAAAAAATGCGCGATCCGAGACACATCGATTCTTTGTCTCGGTACAGAAAAGTATGAGTGACGCGCTAGCCTCTCTACCGACTACCACGCTATCTATCTCCACGGCCTCTTGTTATTTAATGGTGTAACAGTATAGTTAACGGCCGAGTTATTGGTATACGCGAAGAAGAGGAACGTAAGAGACAGAGATAAGGGAAACATTCCTCTCGGTCTCCTTCGATGCGATTAAACCGATGCTAAATGGCATTTAATTCTTCCGCTACTCTCAGCCGGCCGTCCATGTAAAAACCCGCGTTGTTTCACGTTCCAATTCTAATTCCCCCCCTCTCTCTCTCTTTCTTTCTCTTTCTCGCTCGCTCGCTCGCTCGCTCGCTCGTATTTTATTACGAGGAAAAAAGAAAGCGGGGAGAAGGAGGAGAAAATTGTACCGAATGCGTCTTTCTCTGAACTTTATACCTTGTGACTTTTTATTAATACGTTATTAAATTAAAATTGTAGATTAATAATCCGCATAATAATTGCAATATCGTTGAAATATTATTAGATATTAGAGATAAGAGATTATCGTGTTCATATATGTACGCGGATATTTTTCTTTTTTTTCTCTCTCTCTTTCTATAAAAGAGAAAAATCGATCCGCTTTACGATTGTCGCTCGATCGATGATAAAAAAAAAGATATTTTTCATCCTTGATGATAAGGAACGATCTTTAATATAAGCGCTAAATAACTTCCTCTGATCTTCTTTTCTTTCCTTTCTATACCGAATAAAACAGAAAAATCAATGTACTTTTCATCCTCGATAACAAGGAACGAATTTTCTTTTCAAAAATTCTTTCCTTGTACGAAAGAAAGAAAGAAAGAAAGAAAATAAATAAATCTCGAAGATCGACTTTCGTTCCAACTTCCATAATAAAAGGTGAAAAGCGGGGTGGAAAAGGCGATGGAAAGGGGTGCTGATGGAGGGGACGGTGAAAGGCACGAGAGCACGACCCAGAAAATAGTGGCGCAACAGGTGGTGGTTGGACGAGCAGGTATGCGAAGGGATGACGAGTCGGTGACTCACGGGGTTGCACCGAGAATGTTGATCCTTCCTCCCTTAACCCTCCCTCCTCTCTCCGTCTCTTTACCTGGATGAGTCACATTCCATTGCACGCCCGCAGCGCCACCGACGACATTTACCATTACTTCTCTACTCGA
>NW_006263594.1:538016-538593 GCF_000469605.1 Apis dorsata | reverse complement strand
TTCTCTCTCTCTCTCTCTCTCTCTCTCTCTCTCTCTCTCTCTCTTCAATAATACCACCTTAAATAATTTATCGACTATCCTCTCGAAGAGGAGATCGTCCAACGAATTGGTCGGGAAGAAAACACGTGGAGGAGAATCGATACGAAACGTTGACGCGGATTTTCGCGGAACTACGACGCTTTCGAAGGAATGAAAGAAACGCGCATACGTACACACAAGCGCATCGTATACGCGCGCGTAACCAATCGGTTCCGAGTAAAAATTTCATTCATTCGGCGATGATCGGTGTACGATTTCTTTTCTTTTTTTTTTTTTTTTTACGGCAAAGCGAAGTTCCGGTTTCTGCGATCCGATGATTCACGGTAACTCGAATTCCTTCACAGGCCGGCCTCATTCACAGGATCGATCTCTTCCGAGAATCGAGAACCCATCCAACGGATTCCCCCTTCCTTCCTCTTCTTCTTCTTCTTCTTGCTCTTCCTCTTGTTCCATATACAGCTTTACTTACGTTTGGAGAGATGTAGGTCTTGATCTAGGTCTAGGGACTTTAGACGATGCATTCATGTTTTAGGGAAGA
>NW_006263594.1:537633-537991 GCF_000469605.1 Apis dorsata | reverse complement strand
GGAGGAAGAGGGGGAGGGGGGTGGGGGAATGTAATTGCATATCATAATCGTACGAGGATGGAAGAATTTTACTTCGAACGGATAAGTAAGAAACCGATTCCAGACAGCTGGCCGCTTCATTAACGATCACGTAAAGTGATTCGTACCTGTTGGTATGCCACTCTATTCGTACCCGTCGCATAGATACGTGACTCACGTATACGTATACCTCGATTCGATAAACAACGTTCCAACCGAGATCCCGTGTTTTCGATAATATTTGAACGGTGTCCGGTTACGGTATTCCCTGTCCTTAAATCGAGCGCGTTTGATTGTTCGATCTCTCGTTCCTTTTTTAAAAACTATCCCCGACGACGGC
>NW_006263594.1:537164-537605 GCF_000469605.1 Apis dorsata | reverse complement strand
CAACCGTTTTGTTTTCCTTTCTTTCGATCGCCGGTTCGAACACGTGGCCGCGGCTCGCTCGAGTTCCACTCGTCGAGTTTGAAACCGAGTCGCGATAATTGGTAATAAATCCACCGTCGATGATCCCTCCTTTCCTTTTTTCTTTCTTTCTTTCTTTCTTTCTTTTTTTTTTCTTCCTTTCGTTCTTTCTTCTTGATAATTTTCGAGGAGGGAAAAGAAAGAAAAAGAATTAGTAGAGAATTATAAATTATAGAATTAGTAGAAGAGAAAGACTTGATGGATCGTTTATATAAATATAATATATATATACGTAAGAACGACGAGTGGCGTAAAAATCGCGAACGCGATTTCTCGCATCCGGATACGACGATAACGATTTCGACTCGATAAGCGACGAGAACAAAAGGGAAAATTGGAGCGCGTGGAATGCGGCGATGTCCT
>NW_006263594.1:533343-536061 GCF_000469605.1 Apis dorsata | reverse complement strand
TTTTTTTTTTTTTTTTTTTTTTTTTTTTTTTTTTTTCGCTCGCTTATTATCGTGGCAAAGATACACACACGGTGTTTACAATGTTGCAACGTGTTTTTTTCGACTTATCCGAATGATCGAAAGATCCGATTATCGATATAAGCGAACGCAACGTGTTACGAGGTAATTGCGATTCATTTCTTTGCCCTTCTTTTTTCTTTCTTTTTTTTTTTTTTCTCCCTTTCTTTTTTGTTCGTTCGTGCAACGAAACGCGCGCGTTTGACACGAATCAAGGTTTTCGCTTCGAGCATCAATTAACAGGATTCGCTTTCGCCGTTCACCGAGCAGAAAAAAAGGAAGTATTTATTTCACCAGCAAGGTCGATCACGGCTCGAAAACCCATCGCGTTTTCTATATCGCGTAATAATTACGAAACCGAGCGCATAAATTCTTCTACGTCACGGTTGTTGCATGCGAGAAATATCGCGTTTTCGTTTTAGGTTACGTGTTAATTAACGCAAAAAAAATGTTAGAGACACCGCGAAAAGATTCGAATCTTACCTAAAATAATTTCTCAAGGATTTTTCGCGTACATTACATCTCTTTGATTTTTTTTTTTTTTTTTAGAAACGTATTCCTAAAAAGTTAAAGTAAGGCAATTATATAAGTTATAAAGAGCTGTTATAATTATCTTTTAATCACTTGTTAATAATAGATACGAGATCATTCCATCATTTTTCCATCATTGTTTCAACCAGCGTTACTTTCGAGGAAAAAAAAATAAAACTAGAAACCACGATGCAACAATAGTTTTCAATAGATATCAAAACATTAATAAACGCGAAGCTATAATATCCAATCGTACGATACAATCGACGTTGAATCGTTGCGTAAATTTTGTTCGTATTCCACGATATTCTATTCCACATCTTTTATTCTCCCTCGTAGAAACTCGCAAATTGAATTGAAAATAGATAAATAGACGGATAAAAACGAAACAAAATCGATCGAAGCGAAAAACATTCGAGTTAAAACGAGCGGCGCGTGGCTATTACGCAACAGGATCCGTGGCGTTTCTTCTATCGAGGTGTATATACTACCTCATCACCATAATCGAGCCAACGTCACCGAGATAAACAGAGGCGGTCGCGTCATCGCGGTGCGCGCACACACACACACACACACCTTTTGCTTTTGCTTCTTTCCCTACGTCTTCTCTCCGTCCGCCACCACGCTCCAACCACCATCGCGACTGCCTTACCTACCTACCTACCTACCTATCTACCACGTATTAACCTACGTCATCGGTTGAGTGAGTCAGAGCCACGATCCTCGCAATGCATACCGGCTTAGCGTAATTGCGGTAAGCATGCAACGCGCTCGGCGAATGAGGCCGTGAAAAGGTTGTGCTGTAGTGGAGAGGGGAGGGGGTCGCCTTCTAATTGCCCTGGATAACGAGCTTTCCTATCCTTCTTTTTTCTTTTCGCAAACGCTCGAGGAGAGATCGGCTAATTTCACGGATTCATCTTTTTTTGTTTAAGTATTTTTTTTTTTAGTAGTTTAGATCTTAAAGTCGAAAAATTCTTAACTACGGAATAAAGTTTTTAAAGTAATTTCGAGAACAAGGTTATTTACCTGTTTCATGGATTCGTCTTTTTAAATAAATCCTATGAAAAATTCTTAGCTACGGAATAAAGTTTTTAAAGTAATTTTGAGAACATGTAACGATGCTTTTGATGTATAGGGTTTCTGGAAAGATTATTTTTACCTGTTTCATGGATTCTTTTTAAATAAATCCGTTGAAAAATTTTTCGCTATAAATTTTTAATTTTATTTTACTTGACAATATGGCTGTTTCCAGAATATGTAATGATGCTTTTGATGTATTATAGGGTCTCTGGAAAGGTTTATTTACCTGTTTCATGGATGGAATAAATTATTAATTTTATTTTACTTGACATAACGATGCTTTTGATGTATTATAGCGTCTCTGGAAAAGTTATTTATTTACTTCACAGATTCATCTTTTCAAATAAATCTGTCGATAAATTCTTAATTATGGATTAAAGTTTTTCGTAATTTCGAGGATACGATGTAACGATACTTTTGATATATTATAGCGTCTCTAAAGAGGTTGTTATTTATCTGTTTCACGGATTCGTCTTTTTAAATAAATCCCTCGAAAAATTCTTCGCTATAAATTTTTAATTTTATTTTACTTGACAATATGATTGTTTCGAGGATATAGTGCTTTTGATGTACTATAGCGCCTCTGGTGAAAGGTTATTTTATCTGATCATTCAACGACGAGCAAGAAATATCGCTATTCTCTTCTTCGTACGATTATTTTCATAATTGGTCGAAACGATCGAATCGCTCGACGAAAAAAAATCTTATTCGATTATTGTTCTCATAATTTACAAAAATCCTATTATCGTTTCAACGTTCTAGTAGTTGAATGTGCTCAAACTCCTTCTTTTCAGCTTCCATTTACCTCGGCCATCTTTTCAATCGAACGAATCGATTCGATTTTTCTTAGATCCCAATTCGTTATCGCGCGTCCACCATTTATCAATATCTCGTCGAATTTCATACACACTTTTAACCAATAGTAATTTTATAGAATTTTCTTGCGTAATAATATTAGGTATGCAAATAAGTTTTCCAAATTCAAGATTTTATTATTACATGAATCAGGCACAAGATTATCCGATTTTTCCGCCGATTCCTCGGTGCACC
>NW_006263594.1:530974-533108 GCF_000469605.1 Apis dorsata | reverse complement strand
CAGGACTGGAAACTGTCGCGACTCTTCTCAACCCTTTCGCTACGGGCGATTTCTCCGCCGCGGTAAAAATGCGCACAGTGCTCGAGAAAGATCGTCAGCGGCCGCCTTTATTTATTTTTTTTATTTTTGGTGATTTTTATTATCGAGGAATCTCGTGAGAAACGAATGATAAAAATGAAATATGGATTTCCAGAGAAAGATACTCGATGTACAATAACCCCAATCGCTCGTCGTACGTACAACACGCGGCATCTTGTGCAGAGCGACTATAATCGCCCGTAGCATTTCAGTGACATTTTATGTAGAACGATTTTAGTTATCCGTAGTACGTCAGTGGCATCTTATTTATGCAGTTGCATTTTATACAGCGTTATCACTCGAATCGCGACTCTTTTTAAAAAACGAAAGAACGTTCTTTCAGACACCGGAAATAATTCGAATTCTGTCAAAAGTTACGATCGTGGAAAAGAAAAAAAGAGGAAACAAAACTTATTCGCGAATTTAATAACAACTTTCGAATGAAAATGATATCGTATATCATCCGAGAAACTGAATTTCTCGAAATCTCGAAGTAAGAAATATCGAATGCAAAGGAAGGAAAGAATTATACGAAATTCTTCTTCGAGAAAACGAAAACGGAGCGAGCGCTCAATCCTCGATCGCAATTAATTATTCGCCTCGCCTCGAAACCTTNAGGGGAGGGGGTTGGGGAGAACATAGTTTTCGTCCATAATTTTTTACAACGTCCATAATTTATACGCCTTTCCAAAGGCTCTATCGTACGTATAATGGGAAGGGGAGACGGTTTGTTAAGGAATGACGCCCGATTTCCGGTCTCTCTCTCTCTCTCTCTTTCTCTCTCTTTTTCGAGATCGCTTTGAAAATTTTAACAAATTAATTTTGAAATTATGATCTCGCTAGTAATTCTATTTCGAAGGAAGATCCTCTCTCTCTCTCTCTTTCACTCTTCGAGATCGCTTTGAAAATTTTAACAAATTAACTTTGAGATTATGATCTCGCTAGTAATTCTATTTCGAAGGAAGAGCCTCTCTCTCTCTCTCTCTTTCACTCTGCGAGATCGCTTTGAAAATTTTAACAAATTAACTTTGAGATTATGATCTCGCTAGTAATTCTATTTCGAAGGAAGATCCTCTCTCTCTCTCTCTCTCTCTGAGATCGCTTTGAAAATTTTAACAAATTAACTTTGAGATTATGATCTCGCTAGTAATTCTATTTCGAAGGGAGATCCTTTCTCTCTCTCTCTCTCTCTCTCTCTCTCTCTCTCTCTCTCTCTCTCTCTCTCTCTCTCTCTCTCTCTCTCTCTCTCTCTCTCTCTCTCTCTCTCTCTCTCTCTCTCTCTCTCTCTCTCTCTCTCTCTCTCTCTCTCTCTCTCTCTCTCTCTCTCTCTCTCTCTCTTTCTCTCTTCGAGATCGCTTTGAAAATTTTAACAAATTAACTTTGAGATTATGATCTCGTTGGTAATTCTACTTCGAAGAAGAAGAAGAGATCGTCTCTCTTTCTCTCTCTCGCGTGTGTGTGTCTACCCCCCTCGACGAGGAAGGTATTTTTCCTCTTCTTTCGGAGGTGGATCGTAAGATACGTAGTAATTTCACGAGGGAAGGGATAGGATTCGAATTTTATCGCGGAGCACCGGAGCACTCGAGAAAAAGCTTATAAAGCTCATAAAGCGAGGGTTATTAATAGCGGATTGTGTATGGCGTTAGTCGAGTAACGTATAGATCGCTGCGATTTGGATTGGCCTTTTCTTCTATTTTCGGACGATGATTTCTTCGATTCAAAAGCCAATTAATTGGATCGACTCGATAGCCGATATCGTCTCGATAATTCGGGGGAAAAGATAAAGGAAAGGCGCACGCACACCGTTTCCTCTTCGACAGATCGATCGGGGAGGGGAGAGGCGTCCTTCTCGATCGACCCGATTCACCCTTTCGTCCTAGAGAATTCGGGAGGAGCGGATATCTTGGCACACCGTGTATGTAGGCCGGGATTTAGCGCCAGCGCCTCTGAGAAAACGGCCGGTACGCCTGCCAAACGGATCGAATTCTGCGAACTCTATAAATCGATTCATAGCCACCTATTGCGGGCGCGATACATGCTAGAGAGATCTCGTTCC
>NW_006263594.1:525331-530953 GCF_000469605.1 Apis dorsata | reverse complement strand
ATGATGATGATGATGATGATGATGATGATGATGATGATGATGATTTCGAACACTCGAGGACTCTTATATCGAGGTTTTCACTGATGAGGCAATCGCTCACTCTTTTGCTTTCTTCTTCTTCTTATTCTTCTTCTTTTTGAGAAAGAGATTCGTTCTTCGAGCAACGATTATTCTCGATCGATCGAAATATTTAATATCGAGACGAGGATGGGAAATTTTTTTTCCCTCTTCTCCGAAAAAGAAAAGGGAAAACTTTCATCTTGGCCGATATCTTTTTCTTGTGCACACTTTTCCCGATAATAAAAACGGGGCTAGGTTTTATCGAAAGATAATTTCGAACGTTTTCTCGACGACTCGATGACGGTTGTCACGCTATTGAACTCGATGATGCCTCGCATGCACAGCTATCACCTATTTTCTAGAATCGAAACAGGCTCCTCGATTATTATAGAAAAAGAGAGAGACGATCTTACTTCGAAATAGAATTACCAACGAGACCATAATCTCAAAGTTAATTTGTTAAAATTTTCAAAGCGATCTCGAAAAAAAGAGAGAGAGAGATGATTTTACTTCGAAATAGAATTACCAACGAGATCATAATCTCAAAGTTGTTAAAATTTTCAAAGCGACCTCGAAAAAAAGAGAGAGAAAAACGATCTTCTTTCGAAATAGAATTATCAACGAGATCATAATCTCAAAGTTAATTTGTTAAAATTTTCAAAGCGATCTCGAAAAAAAGAGAAAGAGAGATAACGATCTTCCTTCGAAAGAGAATTACCATCGAGATCATAATCTATCGTTAAATCGAAGCTTCGTTAAAATTTTCAAAGCGACGTCGAAAAAAGTGAAAGCAAAAGCATAATCTCAAAGTTAATTTGTTAAAATTTTCAAAACGATCTCGAAAAGAGAGAGAGAGAGATAATGATCTTCCTTCGAAATAGAATTACCACCGAGATCATAATCTATCATTAAATCGAAACTTCGTTAAAATTTTCAAAGCGACTTCGAAAAGAGTGAGAGCAAAAACCATCTCAAAGTTAATTTGTTAAAATTTTCAAAGCGACCTCGAAAAAAAGAGAAAGAGAGATAGACGATCTTTCTTCGAAATAGAATTACCTCCGAGATCATAATCTATCATTAAATCGAAGCGTTGTTAAAATTTTCAAAGCGACCTCAAAAAGAGTGAGAGCAAAACCATAATCTCAAAGCTAGTTTGTTAAAATTTTCAAAGCGATCTCGAAAAGAGAGAGAGAGATAACGATCTTCCTTCGAAAGAGAATTACCATCGAGATCATAATCTATCATTAAATCGAAACTTCGTTAAAATTTTCAAAGCGACGTCGAAAAGAGTGAGAGCAAAAACCATAATCTCAAAATTAATTTGTTAAAATTTTCAAAGCGATCTCGAAGAGAGAGAGAGAGAGAGAGAGACGAATTTCTAATCTCGAGAGATAAGAAAGAGAGAAGTTTATCCGAAAAGAAAGGAAACGAGAGAAACAAAAGGAGAGACAAAAGGGAGGTAGATCTGTGGAACCGGATGCGCGTTACGTAAACGGTACGTGGCACGCGGCCGTGGCGCGAATGGTTAGGAAGGGGGGTCGTTGGGGGGAGCGAGGGCGAGGAAAAGGGGAGCAGGAAGGAATGAAACGCTCGGGGGAGCCGAGCCAGTCGCGCGTTTTGAACGGAGAACCACTGACAATTGTTGCCCCGCGTGAAGAATTAACGATTGTCAGCCGGCTGATACCGGCTCTAGCCACGAATGTTGCGCTCGTGCAACGGCCAATCAAAAAGGATCGTATTGTGTTGCGAGCACGAAAGAACGCGGAGTCGAGTGTGTGTGCAGAGATAGATAGATAGATAGATGGGTGGATAGAGGGGGATGGAGGAAGAGAGAGATATTCTCGTCAGCGATGGAAAATGTTACAAAGTGTTTTAAGTTTACGAAGCGAGATGCGACGAACGGGAGGGGAACGAGAGAGAGGAGGAAAGGTTATTTCGATTATATTCCGTAGAGGAATTTTTTCGTCGCTCCGTTCCTTTTCGAGAATATAGATATATTATTTATTAATTATTTTTTCGAATCGGTTCGAAAAATCGGCGATTTTGAAAAAATCGGCGTTATTGGGGAAGATTGGTTATTATTCTTTGGAAATAACGGAGGTTTAATGGTTTATGTAGGATATAAGTTAAGTATTTGTATCTCGTAATTATTAAGTAATTGTTATTAAATTTTTTGAATCGGTTCGTATCGGTAATTTTGAAAAAATTGGAAGATGACGAAATAATGAAGGAAACACGATTTTATAATTATTTATTTACGGTATAATTTAATTTGTATTTCGTAGTTATTAAATTTTTCGAATCGGTTCGAAAAATCGGCGATTTTGAAAAAATCGGCGTTATTGGGGAAGATTGGTTATTATTCTTTGGAAATAACGGAGGTTTAATGGTTTATGTAGGATATAAGTTAAGTATTTGTATCTCGTAATTATTAAGTAATTGTTATTAAATTTTTTGAATCGGTTCGTATCGGTAATGTTGAAAAAATTGGAAGATGACGAAATAATGAAGGAAACACGATTTTATAATTATTTATTTACGATATAATTTAATTTGTATTTCGTAGTTATTAAGTTTTTCGAATCGGTTCGAAAAATCGGCGAATTTAAAAAAATTGGCGGAATAACGGAGCGCGGTTCAATTATTTCTTTATATTACAATTTAATTACTTGTATTTCATAATTATAAATTTTTCGAATCGATAATTTTGAAAAAATTGGCGAAATCATTACTGGAAGATGGCGAAATAACGAAACACGACTTAATTATTTATTTACGATTTTTATTCAATTTCGTAATTATTACGGAAAATTTTGAAAAAAAAAATTGGCGAAGATTGTTCATTATTCGTAGGCGAAACAAGGGAGCACGGTTTCCGCACGAAAGGCGAAAAACCTCGAGTTCGGTTTCCAGGCGGAGAATAGGGGGGGCCTCCTGGCGTCGTACTCGGTATTGATTTTCGTCCGGTTCCCCCCAGAAAAAGCGAACGGAAGGGGCCATTTGCTCACTTCGTCGAATTAGTCGTCCGAAAGAATTGCATTACGAGATTACAAGCCCCCAAGTGCCCCCTTCCCCTCCGCCTCTCGGCCACTTATCGACTTTGCGATTACTTCTCCAAATCGACCGAGCCCAAAAAAAAACCGAAAAAGAATTCGACGAACCGAAAATTATCACGAAAATTTCTACATTCGAAGATAAATGTACAAAAATATCCTCGACCGTATTACAACCTAAATAACCATTTCCAGATAATTCTGTTCACTAATTATTTTCCCAACGAAATTTCGAAAAATTATCGAAACATTGTAATGCAAAATCGAGCACGAGCTCGATGTAACAGCTATATATATATATATATATATATAGCGAATTTGTTGCCCATGTTAAATGGCAACAAGGAGGAGGAGGAGGAGGGAAGGAGGGGGGAAAAATTTGCAAATCGTCCATGACCCAGCGCAGCCACGATCGGTATCGACAAATTTGCCGACAAATCGTGGTCGAGAGCCAATATCGTAAGGTGCACGGGCGGTTTTATTCAGGCGGCGTTGCACGCCTCGGAATAATGCAGCGACGTGCGCTCGCGCGTCGAATATCAATCGCGATCTACGGATCGCCTAGAACGTGCCGCGCCGTCCTCTCCCCCCTCCCTCCGCCGTCCATTTTTGCCAGCTGTTTCCCTCCTCGCCCCACGCCCCTCCCCTATCGCGAGATCCGCAACGCTTCGAATCTTCTCTTCGAATCACCCCTTTCTGCCCAACAAATTTCCTTCCCCTTTCGTTATAATTATTCCACCATTCGAATATATTCCCTTCTTGTTATCAACCGGATCTTTTCTTATTGTTATTTCTCTTTTTATTCGAGTTAAATATATATATAAAACACGAGTCACGAAAAGAAAAGGAAAGAAAAAAGTAAAGGTGTAAATGGTGAAAGAGAGGTGGGGCGACAAAGGAATATATTCGTCATTAATATACATCAATTCGGGGCTTCCCGGCGAATGGCCACGTGCTGGAAGCACGCTTCAGAATTTTAATAGGCGACTTTCCATCGTCGTATCCTTCCACGATTATTCGATAATCGATCTTAACTCGACGATCTATCGCCCACGTCACTTCTATTCCATTTGTATGTACAATATGGAATATATCGAAGGGAATTTTATTATTCGTATCTCCTCTTATTTTTTCGTTAAAATAATTTATCAAACCGATAACTCTTATCCCGTTTTAAGTCTTACTCCTTCTTAGGATACTCGATTTAATTCGAGACAAGAAAACTTTTCTCCATTTTTTTCATTTTCCTCTTATTTTTTTATTAAAACAATTTATCAAACCAATAATTCTTTTTTATCCCGTTTTAACCTCTTCTTAATCCTTCGAGAAAGCTACTCAAAATCGAGGATATTCGATTTAATTTGAAATGAAGAAACTGCTCTCGATTTTTTTCGTTTTCCTCTTATTTTTTTATTAAAACAATTTATCAAATCGATAATTCTTGCTTATCTCTCTTTGCTTTTAACCTCTTTTTAATCCTTCGAGCAAACTCAAAATCGAGGATATTCGATTTAATTCGAGACAAGAAAACTTTTCTCCATTTTTTTTTCATTTTCCTCTTATTTTTTTATTAAAACAATTTATCAAACCGATAATTCTTTTTTATCCCGTTTTAACCTCTTCTTAATCCTTCGAGCAAGCTACTCAAAATCGTGGATACTCGATTTAGTTCGAAATTTAATTCGAAAATTAATTCGGAATGAAGAAACTTCTCTCGATACGTGATTCTTTTCGTTTTCCTCGTCCATTTCATGAAAAATTTATATTTATTATATTATCGTAGGACACCCTATAGAAACGCCTATCCATCGTGTAACACGAATGTACAGGGGTCAGCAGGCGACCAGCTGTCTCACCAACGATGAGGGTTGCGCGATATTTAAATTCTCTATCCTTTCTTCCCGGGGAATCCAATATTCCTTTTAAAATCCAAATTCTTTAATTCTTTAATTGTTCGAATGGAAAGAAACGAGAATCGAAATCATTCTCTTCCTTTAAAATCCAAATTCTCTAATTCTTTAATTATTCGAATGGAAAGAAAGAAAGAGACGAAAATCGAAATCATTCTTTCCCTTCTTTCTCTCTTTTTAAAATCCAAATTCTCTAATTCTTTAATTGTTCGAATGGAAAGAATCGAAATCATTCTCTCCCTTCTCTCTTTAAAATCTCTCCCTTTAAAATCCAAATTCTCTAATTCTTTAATTGTTCGAATGGAAAGAATCGAAATCATTCTCTCCCTTCTCTCTTTAAAATCTCTCCCTTTAAAATCCAAATTTTCTAATTCTTTAATTATTCGAATGGAAAGAAAGAAAGAGACGAAAATCGAAATCATTCTCTTCCTTCTCTCTCTCTTTTTAAAATCCAAATTCTCTAATTTTTTAATTGTTCGAATGGAAAGAATCGAAATCATTCTCTCCCTTCTCTCTCTCCCTTTAAAATCCAAATTCTCTAATTCTTTAATTATTCGAATGGAAAGAAAGAAAGAGACGAGAATCGAAATCATTCTTTC
>NW_006263594.1:523868-525215 GCF_000469605.1 Apis dorsata | reverse complement strand
AAATTCTCTAATTCTTTAATTGTTCGAATGGAAAGAATCGAAATCATTCTCTCCCTTCTCTCTCTCTCCCTTTAAAATCCAAATTCTCTAATTCTTTAATTATTCGAATGGAAAGAAAGAGATGAAAATCGAAATCATTCTCTCCCTTCTCTCTCTCCCTTTAAAATCCAAATTCTCTAATTCTTTAACTGTTCGAATGGAAAGAAAGAAAGAAAGAAGAGAGGAGAAGTTTTTATAGGATTTGCTCGATGCAGAGTTTGCAACGAGACGGTCGCAATCTTGCGCGGACCTTGGTCCAAGAAGCGATACGTAATTGGCACAGCTTGATGACGAGGTTGACCCTTACCAATCGCGGCCTTGCGCTTTTATCATCGTTAAACGCGAAATCCGGTGGCTGCCGGTTAACCGGCCAATCTCGTCACGGAACGCCGCTTCCTAGAATCCACGCGAAATTCGCCCCCTTCGATCCACCATTTCCCTTTTTTTTAAATATTTAGCGTTGCATCCGTAAATAAATTTCCTTGAAATTAAAATTTTATTCGCTCCAGAATTCCAGAATTGGGGAGAATTACTTATTACTTATTTTATACGATTATTACTTATATTATTATTCTGGATTAATTTTTATTGGAAAGATAGAGTCTATATTGTTCAAAAATAGATCGATATACTCTATTATTTTACCGTATTTGAAAGGGAAATTTGGATAAAGAGAAACATTTAAAAACATCTTCAAAGAGTTCTTCAAATTTCTTTAACGATAAACTTGTTAAATTTAAAATTTCAATTCACTGCAGAATTCCAGAATTGGAGAAGCGATTATTACTCTTTTGGATTAATTTTTATTGGAAAGATAGAGTTTATATTTTCTTTTAATTTGATATTCGTACATTGTTCAAAAATAAATAAAAATATTCTATTATTTTATCGTATTTGGAGGGAAAATTTGGACAAAGATTATTTTTCTGGATTAATTTTTATTGGAAAGATAGAGTCTACATTTTCTTCTAATTTGATATTCGTACATTGTTCAAAAATAGATCGATATACCCTAGATTTTTACCGTATTTGGAATTGAAATTTTGACAGAGAGAGCTTCAAAGAGCGATGGCTCTCCAAGTTTGTTTAAAGAAACTTAAATTTCCGCTTAAAATTTCAATAAAAAGATCGATTCTGTATTCTTCTCTAAATTAATATTCGTCCCTTCTCCAAAAATAAATATATACTCAACTGTATTTTATTGTTTGGGGAAGTTTCGACAGAGAGTATTTCAAAAACATCTTTAAAGAGGCTTTCCAAGTTTCTTCATATAAATATAAATTTGTTAAATTTAAAATTTCACCCCAG
>NW_006263594.1:523626-523849 GCF_000469605.1 Apis dorsata | reverse complement strand
AAAATTGGAGAACCTTTCTGGATTATTCCTTTTCTTCTCTTAATCTTATTAGAAAGATCGATTCTACACTTTTTTCCTCCCTTTTTCAAAACTATACATCGATATACTCTACCATTTTACCATAATTAAAAGAGAGTTTTCGAGAGAATTTAAAAACATCTTCAAGTTTCTTTAACGATAAACTTGTTAAATTTAAAATTTCAATTCATTCCAGAATTTTTAC
>NW_006263594.1:521333-523553 GCF_000469605.1 Apis dorsata | reverse complement strand
AAAATTGGAGAACCTTTCTGGATTATTCCTTTTCTTCTCTTAATCTTATTAGAAAGATCGATTTTATAGTTTTTTCGTCCCTTCTTCAAAACTATACATCGATATACTCTACTATTTTACTGTTTGGGGAAGTTTCGACAGAGAGTACTTCAAAAACATCTTCAAATAAACTTGTTAAATTTAAAATTTCAATTCATTCCAGAATTTCACAATTCCAAAATTGGAGAAATTTTTGGATTATTCCAAAAATTTTAATCCTTTCTGGATTGTTCCTTTTCTTCTCTTAATCTTATTAAAAAGATCGATTTTATAATCTTTTCGTCCCTTCTTCAAAGCTATCGATATATTCTACTATTTTACTGTTTGGGGAAGTTTCGACAGAGAGTACTTCAAAAACATCTTCAAATAAACTTGTTAAATTTAAAATTTCAATTCATTCCAGAATTTCACAATTCCAAAATTGGAGAACCTTCCTGGATTATTCCTTTTCTTCTCTTAATCTTATTAGAAAGATCGATTTTATAATCTTTTCGTCCCTTCTTCAAAACTATACATCGATCTACTATTTTACTGTTTGGAGAAGTTTCGACAGAGAGTATTTCAAAAACATCTTTAAAGAGCTATGACTTTCCAAGTTTCTTCAACGATAAACTTGTTAAATTTAAAATTTCAGCCCAGAATTCCAGAATTAGAGAACCTTCCTAGATTATTCCTTTTCTTCTCTTACACTCTTTTCATCCCTTCTTCTATACATCGATATACTCTACTATGTTACCATAATTGAAGAAGATTTTTCGAAGATGTTAAAAAAATCGACGAGCTCTCGAAGAAATGCCCAGAAAATTCGAAGAAGCGAAGCTTCTTAATAAATAAACTTGAAAAGAAGAAGAAGAAGAAGAAGAAGAAGAAGAAAAAATTTATGAAAAGCAACAAAGGGAGCTCTTAATAAATATCGTCTCAGGGTTGAAATATTCTCTTATTTCTAAGAGAAACTGGCCTGGTTCCATCCCGAGGCGGGGAGCGCAGCCCCCGCGAGACGACGCGTTTCACCCTTCAAACGCGCTCCTTACGTAACTCGTGCCGACACAGAGGGGAATACGCTTAAAAATAAACCGGTGAATAAGACCTGCCACGCGATTACGCGCGGTGTCAACAGAGCTAGAAGGGATTTATGGACGCGTTCGCTTTTCGAGGAAAGTCTAATGACACAACGTTATGCAACCAGCCTCGCATCTCTCCCTCCCTCTCTCTCTCTCTAACGAGGTCAACGCGATAAAACGATTCACCTTCCCGCCCTCCTCCTCTCCCTCCCTCCATCTACCCCGGCATTTTCGGAATTAGATAACTTTTCTCAACCTTCCCCCGACTCGAATCTCGATTTCGAAGAATTTCGAAAAACTCGACAATTTGTATTATTTTTTTTTTTTTTTTCGTCCCTTAGGTAACGAAAGTGTATTTTTCTTGAGATTCTGGGGACCCCTAGAGTTGTATAAAGAAAATATAAAGGGATTTCAGAAATAAGAAATTACTATTATTATTGGTATAATGACGTAATAATATTAATATAATATCGCGTAATAATAAGTAAAGTTAAATTCGTAAACTTTTTTCACGAAAAAAATCGTTGATAAAAAGGTCGATTTGTTATTAAAATTTAAGACAATCGAAATTAAAAAAAAAAAAACTTGTTAAAACGCTAAACTTGTTAAAATTTTTCTCAACCCCCGACTCGAATCTCGATTTCGAAGAATTTCGACAATTTGTATTACCTATTTTTTTTTTTTTTCGTCCTTTAGGTAACGAAAATGTATTTTTCTTGAGATTCTGGGGACCTTGTCCTCCTCCAGAGGGAGGATAGAGAGTTGGGGATAGAGAAGAAAAGATTAAGAATAAAAAAGAGGTGAGAATAGAAGTAACGATATATAGGGCGTGTATAAAGAAAATATAAATGGATTTCAAAAATAAGAAATTACTAATAGTATTGGTATAATGACGTAATAATATTAATATAATATCGTGTAATAAGTAAAGTTAATCTCGTAAAACTTTTTTCACGAAAAAAATCGTTGATAAAAAGGTCGATTTGTTATTAAAATTTAAGGCAATCGAAATTAAAAAAAAAAAACTTGTTAAAACGAATAATTTTTTATCATAATCGATCCGCTTTTAGTATAAATTGTCGAACTAATTTTATAATAATTTTAAATAAATAATAATATA
>NW_006263594.1:516880-521302 GCF_000469605.1 Apis dorsata | reverse complement strand
ATATTATAAATAATAATAATTTTAAAGTTAATAATTTTAATTTATCGGTTCTTAAAATTTTTAAGGTTACAAATAATCGTAAGTTCAACTTTTGAATTGTTATATTCGTTCATCACCGATTCTTAGCGATTTAGAGNTATTTTAAAAAATTTTAAAATACTTTCATTTTAAATACTTTATATATATATATATATATTTTTTAAAGAAACGTTTGAAAACGGTGTGTCATCGTTTTCCTTATCGGAGAGCAAATTCGTTCGATATCGTTTCCTTTTTATCCGCTTCCTCAAACGATGTGTTGTGCATCGATAGCATCGAGGGTAAATAGATATTATCGTTCGAGGAACCGACCCTCGTTATTGGTACTCGTCCGACGATAAGATTAATCGCAAGGTGAACCTTGAAGGAATCGATTCTTATAAAAATCTTGATCGATCGATCGATCGTTGTAAAAAAAAAAAAGTGTTTCAAAATGATATATATATATATATATATATATATTCTTCGAATCGATATTGACACGTGTATATTAACGAAGAGATACGTGGATGAGAGAATCGAAGGTCGAAAAGAAAAGGAGATAGTTGTGAGAACCACCCACAATGATCGTTCCCATTATTTTCCACCGTCGTTTGCGTGCTCGATCTCGATCTGCTTCGATTCCAAGATCGAAATAATAATGTAATAATGCGAGGAAAATTTCAGGGATCAAAAGTATTGATCATAAGTTGTTTTAAAATTTTCTACGATAAAAATTGTTGATTATTAATTTAATGTACAAAATATAAAGAAAAGAGGATCGAAGAACAGAATGTTAAAAAATAAATATCGATTCTTAAATTTTTTAGTTACAAATAAAAAGTTATTCTAAAATTTTTTACGATAAAAATCATTGATCAATAGTTGATTATTATTGAATATTATAAAGGAAAAAGAATCGAGGAACAAAATGATTAAAAATAAATATCGATTCTTAAACTTTTTGGTTGCAAATAATCAAAGTTGCTTTAGAATTTTCTACGATAAAAAGTTGATTATTATTGAAATATAAAGGAAAAAGAATCGAAAAATAGAATGATTAAAAATAAATATCGATACTTAAATTTCTTACAAACAATCAAAGTTTATTCTAAAATTTTCTACGATAAAAATCATTGATGATAAAATTGATTATTATTGAAATATAAAGGAAAAAGAATCGAAGAACAAAATAATTAAAAATAAATATTCTTAAACTTTTTGGTTACAAATAACCAAAGTTATTCTAAAATTTTCTGCGATAAAAATCATTGATTATTATTGAAATATAAAGAAAAAAAAAATCGAAGAACAAAATGATTACAAAATCAATTGGTTACAAATAAAATTCGTGTCCAAAAATTTGATTCCTCGATAAAAATGTCCTCTTCGACGTTATCGACTTAAAATTTCCTTCACTTACTCACAATAATTATCGATGAAAAAATTCACTTCGTTTCAATCCCGTGAAAAATTTTAAATCTGAAAATCATTTTCGAGATTTCCCGACGATTCGTTGTTTAAAGCGACGGATAATCTACGAGAGTACATCAGAGAGTTTTTTTGCATCACTATTTTATACGGATTTCGTATAAAATTTACGTTTCTTGGGTGTAATTAGCGGATAGGATTGTGCACACTTCCGCTAATAAAGCGTTTTCTAAGAAACGTTTTCCTCTAAACACTTAACCTTAGTTAGAATGGATAAACGGCAACGTAACGATTACGGAACGTAAATTTATTTCTCGAAAAGATAATTCTTCTAATATACTACGGATTGTAGCGCAACAAAAGGAAGCAAAATTCCTTCGCGTTTCGTCCGGAAAAGCGATTAAGATTTATTTGTTTCGCGATTCGTTTCGAGGGACGATAATTATCGTGGCTGGTTAAAATTAAAAATGACCAATGATTGTGATCTCCGCCGCGATCGATTCCTCACTGATTCAACGACGAACGAGCCAAGATTTACATGCAATTGCGCACATCTATTCTCGATCGTGCACAACGATAGATAGATTTCCGATAACAGCATTATTTCTTATTTTCTTTCGTATTTGTTTCCCCTTGGGGGGGTAATTATAATTTCGTCATCGACGAAAGGGAATCGTCGATGGAATTCGAATTACACGTTGGCTAAAATTAAAATTTCGCTCACCTTTCGAGCAACAAGGTACACGCGTTCTCTTGGATCAGATAATTGAGCGAGCATCATCGTCGCGTATCGTATAGTCGTTCATCAGAATTTCGAGCTCGTGTGCAAAAATTTCGTCGATGGCGGGGCTCCGTTTGTCCATCCGTTCGCCGCCTTACGCGTGATAATAACAGGCCGATAAGTCACGGAATTTACGACTTCCTCTCCGCTATGCGTTCAGCGAAAGCGCTCTCGAGTCTATCGAGAGGCTGGGGAAAAAATTAAAACACGTTTCGAGAGAAATAAGGAAAAAGCGTAGGTAAGGAATAAAAGTTCGATCACAAAATTCGATCGATTTTATTTAGGTGCGCGAATAATTTGTTTTTTTTTACGATCTGAATTCTAATTACCTCTCGTTGTTGTGGAAAGAGCGTTCTTTACTATGAGCGACTACAGTCGCTCTTCATAAAATGTCAGTAATACATTATGGATGATTATAGTCGCTCCGCATAAAATGCCACTGATATATTATGGATTATAGTCGCTCTGCTTAAAATACTGCTGATATTATGGGCGATTATAGTCGCTTTGCAAAAATAAATAATAAATATATCATTAATATCACTATGGACGATTATAGTCGCTCCGCATAAAATGCCACTGATATAGTATGGATTATAGTCGCTCTGCTTAAGATTATACTGATATACTTATATAGTATAGGCCGATTATAGTCGCTCCGCATAAAATACTACTGATATTATGGGCGATTATAGTCACTTTGCAAAAATAAATAATAAAAATATCATTAATATTACTATGGATGATTATAGTCGCTCTGCATAAAATGCCACTGATATATTATGGATTATAGTCGCTCTGCTTAAAATACTGCTGATATTATGGGCGATTATAGTCGCTTTGCAAAAATAAATAATAAAAATATCATTAATATCACTATGGACGATTATAGTCGCTCCACTGATATATTATGGATTATAGTCGCTCTATTTAAGATTCTACTGATATAGTATTATGAGCGACTATATATATACTTGCTTTGTATAAAATATCATTAATATCACTATAGATGATTATAGTCGCTCTGCTTAAGATACTACCAATACTATAGGCGACTATCTTAAGATGTATCACTGACGTATTACGGGACGATTGTAGTCGCTTTGCATAAAATATCATTATTATCACTATGGACGATTATAGTCGCTCTGTTTAAGATACTAATATACTATAGGCGACTATCTGCTTAAAATGCCATTGACATACTAATGACGCTCTATTTAAAATACCACTGATAAACTATGGGCGATAAAATGCCATTGATATACTATAGGAGACTATAATCGCTCTGCATAAAATGACTAATATACTATGGATTATAATCGTTCTACTTAAGATACTACTAATATACTATTATGGACGACTATACTTGCTTTGCATAAAATATCATTAATATCACTATAGACAATTAGTCGCTCTGCTTAAGATACTATTAATATACTATAATATATATACTATAATATAATATACTATAGGCGACTATCTGATTAAAATGCCACTGATATACTATGGATAATAGTCACTCTGTTTAAGATACTACTGATATATTATTATGGGCGATTATACTTGCTTTGCATAAAATATCATTAATATTACTATGGACGATTATAGTCGCTCTGCTTAAGATACTACTAATATACTATAGACGACTATCTGCTTAATTAAGATGTTAATTAATTAAAATTAAATAATCCGCGATNTTAAGATGCCACTGACGTACTACGGGCGACTAAAATCGCTCTACTTAAAATACCACTGATAAACTATGGGCGACTATAATTGCTTTGCATAAAATGCCATTGATATATTATTGGAAACTATAGTTGCTCTGTATAAAATGACTGATATACTATGGATTATAGTCGCTCTGTATAAAATACCACTGATATACTATGGAATATGGAATATAGTCGCTCTACTTAAGATACTACTGATATTATGGGCGACTATACTTGCTTTGCATAAAATATCATTAATATCACTATGGACGATTATAGTCGCTCTACTTAAGATACTACCAATATACTATAGGCGACTATGTGCTTAAGATGTCACTGACGTACTACGGGGTGACTATAGTCGCTTTGCATAAAACATCATTAATATTACTATGGACAATTATAGTCGCTCTGCTTAAGATACTATTAATATACTATTAATATAGGCAATTTAAGATGCCACTGACGTACTAT
>NW_006263594.1:513607-516848 GCF_000469605.1 Apis dorsata | reverse complement strand
GGGCGACTAAAATCGCTCTACTTAAAATACCACTGATAAATTATGGGCGACTATAATCGCTTTGCATAAAATGCCATTGATATAGGGGACTATAATCGCTCTGCATAAAGTGCAACTGATACATTACGGACAATTATAGTCGCTCTGCATAAATAAGATACCACTGACGTACTACGGATAACTAAAATCGTTCTACATAAAATGTCACTGATATATATATTATAGGGGACTGTAATCGCTCTGCATAAAATGCAACTGCATAAATAAGATGCCACTAACGTACTACTAAAATCGTTCTACATAAAATGTCACTGAAATGCTACGGCCGATTATAGTCGCTCTGCACAAGATGCCGCGTATTGTACGTATGACGAGCGATTGGAGTTATTGTACATCGAGTATCTTTCTCTGAAAATCCATATTTCATTTTTATCATTCGTTTCTCACGAGATTCCTCGATAATAAAAATCACCAAAAATAAAAAAAATAAATAAACGCGGCCGCTGACGATCTTTCTCGAGCACTGTGCGCATTTTTGCCGCGGCGGAGAAATCGCCCGTAGCGAAAGGGTTGAGAAGAGTCGCGACAGTTTCCAGTCCTGAGCGACAAGTTCGAGCGATTTGGCGCGTCGTTCGTTTATTTTTTGCGCTCCAGCTTAGGAGATCCGGCGTCGACGCTATCGAAACGGCGCGCCACTGGAAGAGTACGCTGTGGAACGCGAAGAAAGTGGTAGCAAAGATTCGAAGCTGGAAATTTTAATTGGAAGGACGACGATCGTTCGAGTGCACCGAGGAATCGGCGAAAAAATCGGATAATCTTGTGCAATCCTGATTCACGTAATAATAAAATCTTGAATTTGGAAAACTTATTTCCACACTTGATATTATTACGCAAGAAAATTCTATAAAATTACTATTGGCTAAAAATGTTTATAAAAATTCAGCGAGAGATTCGTAAATGATGGAATCGATTCGTTGGATTGAAAAGATGGCCGAGGTAAATGAAAACTAAAAAGAAGAAATTTCTGTAGAATTTTTGTAAATTACTTTTTTTCCAATAGTTAAAATGGAAATGGAATAATTAGAAAGTTAGAGGCATCGGATATAAATAACGAAAGGAGAGAACGATCTCCTGGATGATCGGATCGGTTCTAGGAGGCGCGTCGGTGTCGATTTCTTTTTCTCGCGGAGGAGCGTAAAAGGAAAAGTGGCGGTTGGCGAAGGATGGCGCGATTGCGACATCGTTCGAGCCTCTTTCCAGAGCTCGTCTGTTTACCAGGCGAGGCGAAGGTTCCCCGATTAAAAAGGGTCAGTGAGCCAGGGTCGCCGTCTCGAATCGAATCCGAGAACGAGCGCGCTCCCGCTCCCGTCGCCGTGAACGCGGCTCTCTATCGCATAATCCGAAGGCCAGCGCGGCGAAAGAAACGGGGTGAATGCGTTCTTTTTTCCGAGAAATTGAAACGAGAAGAAACGCGTGGATCGCGTGCGATTAAATCCGACGATACGATCATCGTCCTCCTTCCCTCTTTCTTTCCTTCTTTTCTTCTTCGCCAAGGATTTTTACGAATACAAATTATATCAATACATTGACGCAAATGGAAGGTAAGCAAGCATAAAGTTGAATTAGATCTGAAAATGGAATTGGAAATGAAAACGACCGATTCGAAAAGTTGATTCGAAAGAAAGAAGAGCGCGAAGTAGAAATTAGCTCGAGCGAGGCCTATCATCATCGATCTAAACCACTTTCTACCAATAAGAGAAGTGAGAGGCGGCCGAGTTTCTCCTCGTACGCAAATTCTTTCCTCCCGTACAATGATACGGGAAAATAAAATGAGAAGGAAATAAAAAAAGGGGAGGGAGGAGGATCGAAGAAGGCAGACCGAGTCCTTCTCGAGAGAGAGAAAAGAGAAAAAGGGGAGGGGAAGGGGGGAAGAGAATTGGCGCGTTAAGGAAGGAAACCCTTTGGCATAGGGCATAGGAAATTCGGCAACAGGCCAATTTTCCAAATCCGGAACGATGACTAAGAGGTCGCGAGGCGAGGTTGGCCAATCGCGGCGCAGCTCAATTTTAGCACCGCCAATCGGCTGCCACCTGGTTCGCAGAATCGCCACCCCGAGTGTCAACAACGGCCACCTTCCTCTCTCTCCTCCCCCCTCCCCCTTTATCTCGTGTCCTTTCGCGCGTCTCTTGATCGCGGGCCAGAGAGCCGCTCCCTCGCCCCTCCCTTCTTTACCATCCGATTTCGAGTCGCGGATCGCTCGGTCGGTCCAGCAGATTATGCAACCCGACCGATCTTTGATTCGCATGGAGAATTTTATTTTTCTTCTTCTTCTTCTTCAATTTCCTCTATATTTTCTTATTGTTGTCTCCCTTTTTAGATTCTTTTTTATTTCGTCGTTAAAATACGATACTTGAGTTATGTTGAGTTTCTTTGACCAAATTTAATTAATAAAATATATAATAATTAAAATATTGGGAAAAATCTCAAAACGATTCGCAGAGAATGGAAAATGCTTTTCGAGCGAATTGCGAGTTATTCTTTTAAAGAGAGCGTCCTTCGATACCTCTTTACAAGGAAAAATAAAAATTTTAAAAAACGGACGAAGTAATAAATGAAAAAGAGAGGGGAAAAAAATCACGTATTCTTCTTTTTTCTTTTTTTTTTTTTTTTCGTATCTATTCTCTCGATCTATCGCAACACGTAACGCAAACGTAGGCCGAGCATTTAACAAAAGCCGGGGAACGAACGGGGACAAAAGAGTTGGAAGGCCTTTCCATACAAATTAAACAACGTTTAGTTTTATTACCACGGAAACGGTTCATTGTGGTCACGAGTCGGTGAGCAGCATCGTTTTCTTTCTTCCTTTCTTCTTCGGCAATTATCACCTTCCTTCGTCTCTTCCCCTCTTCTTCCCCCTCTTTCTTTTTTTTTTCTTCTTTCTTTCTTTCTTTCTTTCTTTCTTCCTCTCCCCTCCCCTCTCCTTCTCCCGTTTTGTTCCTCCTCCTCTTCCCTTCGTCCATAATAGCTTAGCTATTCCCGGACAACGGAGGATAACGAACATCTCCCGTAAAAATTCCCTTATCCCCGCCAAGATAAATGGATCCTGCTTTCGAAATCACAATATGAATCGTGACCGCTTCTTCTTCTCCCTCTTCTTTTTCGTGGAAGGGAGAGGAAGGAACGCGGAGGAGGTAAGAGGAACGATTTGTTTCTGGGGCCCCTTAAGCACCGGTCCTTACCT
>NW_006263594.1:512831-513548 GCF_000469605.1 Apis dorsata | reverse complement strand
GAGAGAGAGAGAGAGGAGAGAGAGGAGAGAGAGGAGAGAGAGGAGAGAGACGTTCGTTAGGTGAATGAATGAATAAATTTGAGAAGTTGGCGGGAAATGAAGGAGCGAGAAGGAAGGAGGAACGCGTTGTTGTTGTTGTTGTTGTTGTTGTTGTTGGAGCGGAGAAAAACGATTCCTTCGATTCCACGAATTTATCGTCGGAGATTATATTGAAAAAAAAAAAAAAAGAAAAAGAAAAAAGGAATTTCGAATTATTATAGAAATATAATAATAAATATAAACAATAATAATAAATAACTCGGCCATTGTCTGAGAATAATTACGAGGCGAGAGAAAAGAATTATATTTCTATAATATATATTTCTATAATTCTATATAATTCTTTATAATTATAGAATTATATTTCTACTAGAATTCTTTTCTCTCGCTTCGTAATTATTCCCCGACGGTGGCCGAGTTATTTGGAACGTGGTATCGCTGTTTAATTGCGAGACCTCTTGTGCGAATAAGAGAAAGAAAAAAGAGAAGGAAAGAAGGAGAGGATCGTTCTTGATTTAAAACACGGAGCAAAGCAGACGGGAGCGAATTAAGGAGCGAAACAGAGGGGCAACAGTCTCCTTCCTCGACGACGATCGAGTGTCTTCGATTACGACACACGAGGGCCCTTAAACGTTTTTATCCTTCCCCCTCTCTTTCCACGCCTCGAGAGAGTATCTT
>NW_006263594.1:506950-512432 GCF_000469605.1 Apis dorsata | reverse complement strand
TTTTTTTTTTTTGCGAATTTTTCGAGAAATTTTTCAAGATATTTTTTGAGAAGAAGAAGAAGAAGAAGAAGAAGAAGAGATTCTTTTTTTCGAAACGACGAAAGTGCGAATTAAACATCAAACAAAGACAGAGATCTTTCATCTTCTCCGCGAGAAATTCGGTTTCTATCAATCTCGAACATCTGGGTTGCGCCATTCCATTTGGATGCCTGTCTTTCGCGATCATGCAACGATTTATAATTAATTAATTTTGAAAAGTAATTCTAATATCCGATATTACGATCGCTTTTTGGACCATTTCCAGAGTTACGCGCTCCTATAGACTAGCAAAAAAGCCAGCCGACGTGAGAAGCGTGATTCTATAACCTCCTTGAACATCTAATCCTCCATTGTACCAAATATCAATTTTTTAACGAGCACAAATTGGAAACCACGGTCAAAAGCAAGCTAAAATCCAAGAAAATATTAAACTTGATTCGACTTTTTAAAGTACGTTAAATCAATCGACCAAAAATAACGGTTATTCTTACAATTAGGTGGCTAATAACCCCTGGAACTTGACGCTACGTAAAATTAAAAAAAAAAAATAAAGAAGAACGATCACTTTAAAGAAAAAGAGGCGAACGTCAATGTTAACGACACGTGTTGCTCGCCTGTACAGTTTGATCCGTGACGAAATATACACACCGAGCGAGATGCGTACGCGAAGGAGGAAAGGAGGAAGTGAGTCGAAACGCGGCCTGTTGACGAGCAGGAGAAACTTGTGCACGGCCAGGAGGAGAAAATCGGGAGAGAAGGGGGAAGGGAGGAGAGAGGCGGGGTGTGTCACGGCCGCGCAACAAAAACACGGCGAAAGAAAATTAACTCGAGCGCACGTGTTCGTCTCCTTTGGGCGAATCTCACGTGCGCTTTTCGTAAACTGCGTTCGTTCACCGCGCACGGGTTTTAACCGGTCAAGGAGAGCCGGGTTAATCGGCCTCGCGTACAACGAAAATTTCCTTTTTCGAACCGGCACATCTTCGCAATTTTTTCTCCTCTCGAATCGCAAGAACAAGAGAGTTTCGGGCGAAATAAAATAGAGGAAAGACGCGTTGAAAGAGACGACAGATGTCGCTCTGTTCAAAATGTTTCAATATTCGAGAGGAAGAGGGGGAAAAGAAAAAGAATATTGCGCTCGAATACTGATTCTCGAGCACCACTGGCTGGATTCGTACGGAGACGATATTTATTCGTGTTTTTTAATATATCGCTTCACGAATAGATTCCTAACCTCTTTGCATGTAATAATCTTACAAAGCGTAGAATATATATTCTATTGAATGGTTAGATTTTTTTTATCTTAAATTAGATCGCATTACATTTTCGGCCGAGTTAATCCGAGTTCGACGATAAATAGGAATAGAAATATTATTTTCAAAGCTTCTTTAGTTTCGTGAGCACGGAATACGGTAAAATAAAATTAGTTCGATGAGTTTGATTTTTCGTTATTGAAATTATTTCTATTCGATAAAAAATAATAATGAAAATACAGATGTAGTAAAAGAAAGTGATGAAGAATAAGAATAATAGACGGTGACAACACGTTATTGTAAAGTTCTCAACGAAATAAGAAAGGTGAAAGACGTCGAACGACATTTTATCGCGATACTCGTTCGAGGAAACAACGATATACACTTTAATACCCGACCAATATTCTTTCTTTACGCGTAAAGATACACAAAATATCAGAATATAAAAGTTTTACATTACGTTTTAATTCTCGCGTGAAATTATTTTTAAGTCGGCCAAGAAATTCAGCGGACGAGTGTTGTCGATTCGGTCGAGCGAAAAAGGCCTCGAATGCAAAGGGTTAATATCAAATACGCGTTTTAGAATAATTCCACTTTTTCGCGCTGTCGATCTCGGAACGATCGTTGCGCAAAACCGCGCAACGATTGCAAAATGGCGCGATTTATGGAAGGCGAGAGAGAGGGAAGGAGAAAGACAGCGAAACAACGCATCAATTAGCCCGAGAAGCGGGAATGACCATGATTACGATCGTTCACGGTTTAATCGGCGTTATTTCACGTCTATTTTCACGATACTTAGGCGAGGTCCGTTGCTGACATCATTGTACATTCCTAATCACCACCCTCTCGATTTTTTTTTTTTCGATTCCTTTGCGTTCACTTGCCTCTTTTCCTCAAATTGGAATCAAGTTTCCAGAATCGATTTATAATACTAATCTGTTCGAATAGAGAAACGATCGTCGTTTGTTTTTCAAAATAATTCTGAGAAGCAATACCAGTTGTTTCAAACGATATTTTTAATACATCTATTATTGATTACGTTTACGAAAAGAAAAAGAAGAAACCAAAATCCGCTATTAATGTTAATTTCTTTTATTGGTCATCGTTAAGGAGATGTGAATTTTTGCACGAAGAAACTATTTCTCCATCCTCAACTGGCATTCAGCTCTCTCGCTCAAAGACGTTGTGTTTAATGAAATACGAGTTTCAACTCTTTCTCGAAACGATTTTTATCGATTCGAATTTCTTACTATTTAAATAATTTCACGCGCAAATCAACGTATAAACTTTTACATTTTGATATTTTTCCGTATTTATATTTTCATATACAAAGAAGGAAAATTTGTCGAATATTAAACTCCATACATTGCTGTTTCGCTCGATATTTTATTAAACCCAGATTCATCCCTAACTAAAATATCTTCTTCCTATTAACTTACTCTTTCTTATCCTTATCTCTTACACCTCTTATTTCATCTCTATCTTCATCGCTGCTTCCCTCTATCGGCAATTTCTTTAAACGAATTTCGTCGAATTCAATAACGAAAAATCATCTTAGAAATACTTTGAAGATAATATTCCACGACTTGATGCCGATCACGATCTAATTTAATGCAAGGAGATTTAATTATTTTATATTATTCCTCGCTTCGTAAGATTATATACGCGAGGAATCTGTTCACGAAATACGGCGATAAATAAATATTGTCGCCGTTCGAATCGAAGAGAGTCAGCTCTCGAGTTGTCACGTGAAAGCATTCGAGTGCGTTCGATTTATTTACGAATAATTCGCTAAAGTTTTAACAAACGAGATGAAAAATAATAGATCAAGATTTCGAGTGGTAAACAATGATTTACGGTATATTACACGTTGAAAAGAGAACTTTATACGTATCTGTTCTCGATTATTAACATCATTTAACGAATCAACGTCAGAAACTCGCGCTCGAGTCAACCTTGGAGAAGATCGATCTCGAGAGAGAAGATCCTCTCGATGAAGAATTCTCTTTTTCTTTTCATTTGATGGAACTCGAGAGTTAAGAAGGGAGATATAAAATATCGGCGGAACGTTAAGTAGAGATACTCGAGTTAAATCGAGTTTATAGTTTTGATCGAAACGAAATTGAAAACACGTCGATCGAAGCGCACGTGGCGATCGATCAACCTCCTTCGATCCTTATCTCGAAACAATCGTCGATGAGTCAATCGGGCGGAATGCCTGAAGAGCGAGAGGGCAAGTGAACGCGTTTGTTGCTCGATCGACAAAGCATTTGCATTAGATGGATCCGCCCAGATCGTGCCGCGATCGATAAATATCGGGATGAGCCGGGTGACTTCACGCGCAAGGTGCGCCTTAAATAAACTTATTATTAACTTCTCGAGAAGTGGCAGGGGAATCTTGTAGATTTGAACGGAGAAAAAAGACGAAGATCGATCCTCCCCCCTTCGATCCAAATAATTAATATTGTTTGTTTCTCGATCTTTTATGTTTTCAGAAAACGATCTTCTTTCCAAGTAAAATTACCAACGAGACCATAATCTCAAAGTTAGTTTGTTAAAGTTTTCAAAGCGATCTCGAAAAAAGTGAGAGAGAGACAGAGAAAGAGAGAGAGAAACGATCTTTCTTCGAAATAAAATTACCAACCATAAGCGATCTTTTGAATTTGACCTATTGTGAGATAAACTTAAATCGAAGCGTTATTAAAATTTTTCAAGCGATCTCGAAGAAGAGAGAGAGAGAGAGAGAGAGAAAGAGAGACGATCTTACTTCGAAATAAAATTATTAGCGAGATCATAATTTCAATGTTAGTTTGTTAAAATTATCAAAGCGATCTCAAAAAGAGAGAGAGAGAGAGAGAGAGAGACGATCTCACTTAGAAATAAAAATATTAGAGAGATAATAATTTCAATGTTAGTTTGTTAAAAATATCAAAGCGAGCTCAAAAAGAGAGAGAGAGAGAGAGAGAGAGACGATCTCACTTAGAAATAAAAATATTAGAGAGATAATAATTTCAATGTTAGTTTGTTAAAAATATCAAAGCGAGCTCAAAAAGAGAGAGAGAGAGAGAGAGAGAGACGATCTTCCTTCGAAATAAAATTATTAGCGAGATCATAATTTCAAAATTAGTTTATTGAAATTTTCAAAGCGATCTCAAAAAAAGTGAGAGAGAGAGAGAGAGAGAGAAATGATCTTTCTTCGAAATAGAACCATAAGCGATCTTTTCTATCTATCGTTAATCTGATCTATCGTTAAATCGAAATATTGTTAAAATTTTCAAAACGATCTCGAAGAAAAGAGAGAGAGAGAAAGAGAGAGAAAGAGAGAAAAACAATCTTTCTTCGAAATAAAATTATCAACCATAAGCGATCTTTTGAATTTGATCTATTGTGAGATAAGCTTAAATCGAATCGTTATTAAAATTTTCCAAGCGATCTCGAAGAGAGAGAGAGAGAGAAAGAGAGAAAGAGGATCTTACTTCGAAATAAAATTATTAACGAGACCATAATTTCAAAATTAATTTGTTAAAATTTTCAAAGCGATCTCGAAGAAAAGAGAGAGAGAAACGATCTTCCTTCGAAATAGAGTTATCAGCGAAACCATAATCTCAAAGTTAATTTGTTAAAATTTTCAAAACGATTTCGAAAAAAAGAGGAGAAAGAGAGAGAGAGAGAGAAATGATCTTTCTTCGAAATCACCAATCATAAGCGATCTTTTGAATCTGATCTATCGTTAAATCGAAATATTGTTAAAATTTTCAAAACGATCTCGAAAAGAGAGAGAGAGAGATAGACGATCTTCCTTCGAAATAGAATTACCACCGAGATCATAATCTATCGTTAAATCGAAGCGTTGTTAAAATTTTCAAAGCGACGTCGAAAAAAGGAAAAAACCATCTAATCTCAAAGTTAATTTATCAAAATTTTCAGAGCGATCGTGAAAAGTGAGAAAGAGAGAGAGAGAGAAAGAGAACGGAAAGGAGGAAAACTCGATCGAGTAAACATCTCGATCGAAGACAAGCGACGTTAAGTCGTTGCGCAATACGTGGTCGCCGTCGAATACGCGATCGAAACATCGGAAAGGCCGTGAAAACGAATCACCGATACGTGCGTTGCGCGCTGTAGCCAGTTATATTAATTATACGGCGGAGAGGAGCAGCGAGTCGGAAGAGCAGAGAGCACGGTAGCAACGAGAG
>NW_006263594.1:505548-506765 GCF_000469605.1 Apis dorsata | reverse complement strand
AAGAGAGAGAGAGAGGTTGATCGTCACTGTCCTTGGCACGTTTTCTTTTAAGGATCGGCCACGTTCTGAAAAAGTACCGTTTCTTCCACGAAATCGCGATCTCGACATCATCACCGTTTCATCGTTGTCCTTCTCCCGACTTTTCTCTCTGTTTCAAACTATTTTTCATCGATCTCTCTCTCTCTCTGTCACTCTTTCTCTCTAATCGAATATCGTTGGACTTCGAACTCCGGAGATGTTTTCCTCCTTCTGTTTTTCTTCCTTCTTTTTTACACGAGTAAACACGAGCTTCCTGTTTGTCGTTCCGATGCAAATACGATTTTTTTAATACGTTTCGTTTCGATTCCAATACGTTTTCTTTTTTTTCTTTTTCAAATAATTATTATCGTCCAATCCATCCAAAGCGTAGGAAAATAATTTCCACGCGTTCCACGATCGTTCTCCGAGGCGAGAGAATTGAGAAAGGCGCGATTTCGAGGAATACGAGAGTCCACGGTGTTAACGAAAGAAATAGAGAGAGAGAGAGAGAGAGAGAGAGGGAGAGAGAGAGAGAGAGCTCGACCGAATTTTTTTCGCCGACGATCCCGATAGTCGATAGGAGAGCCACTGTCCACTGGTGGCTGACAGGATGTGGGAGGCGAATGTCAAGGCTAAACCCACTCGTCGTAACCCCCCTCCCTCTCCACTCTTCTCTCCTCTCCTCTCCTTCCCCCCTCGGCTCTCCTCCTCCACATCTCATCCGATTCTGTTTGAACTCCGCTTTTCGCCGACGTTCTTTTTCAACGTTTTCGTTCCCTTCTCCTCCGTTTTTTCCCTCCTCCGTCTTTTCCCTCCTCCCCCCCCCCGCCCCCCCCCCCCCCCCCCCCCCCGTTTCTACAAAGAATTCATAAGAATCGTGCGTACCACGCATTCTCTCTCTCTCTCTTTCTCTCCTCTTTCTCCTCTCTCTCTCCTCTCCTCTCTCTCTCCTCTCCTCTCGAGATTTATCGTTATCGCGTGCGAACATCGTAGACGCCAATTAGAGGTGGCAGGCTTACTTACGCCTATGCGCTAGTACTCTTTGTCCGGATCCATCTGCTCAGAAAACAGAGCGAGGTTTTTTTTTTTTTTCCCTTACGAGCTTACGTTGCGAGCTGTGTTGCGACAGAACGAGTCCGCACGTTTCTCTTTCTTCGCGATTTATCGCGCCAACGTGCAAAGAACGGGTTATATACGCA
>NW_006263594.1:502705-505314 GCF_000469605.1 Apis dorsata | reverse complement strand
TTTATACGCACGATGGAAATTTTAGAGAGCGTTGTTGGAAATTTCGATCTAGTTTTCGATAAATCGAAAGTTCGAGTATTAAAGAATAGAGATTCGTGGATTCATAGAGTTTTTTTTTTTCGAGGCGAACGTGCAAAGAACGATTTACACGCACGATGGAAATTTTAGAGAGCGTTGTTTCGGTCTAGTTTTCGATAAACCGAAAGATCGAGTGTAAGACAGAGTGTAGAGATTCGTGGATTCATTTACGATTTCATAGAGTTTTTTTTTTCGAGGCGAACGTACAAAGAACGAAGATTTATACGCACGATGGAAATTTTAGAGAGCGTTGTTGGAAATTTCGATCTAGTTTTCGATAAATCGAAAGTTCGAGTATTAAAGAATAGAGATTCGTGGATTCATAGAGTTTTTTTTTTTCGAGGCGAACGTGCAAAGAACGATTTATACGCACGATGGAAATTTTAGAGAGCGTTGTTGGAAATTTCGATCTAGTTTTCGATAAAGACCGAAAGTTGGAGTGTTAAAGCGTAGGTAGATAGAGATTCGTTTATGGTTCTGTAGGTTCGTCTCGTTTCGAGGCGAACGTGCCACGAAATTTACGATCGTTGGATTCGAGGATTAAGGTTCAAATATAATGGGAAGAGGAGAGGGGGGAAATATAGCTGTTGAGTGAGTCAGACGGATGACCCAGTATTCGGGAAGAAAAGTTCGAGAGAGGAAGAATTTCAAAGTTGGAGGACACAGTGTGAAAACGAAAGGCAATAATTACCTAGTGGCGCAAACGAGGGACAGCGGTAATTGTGGGGTCTGGGATAATGGGTCGTCATGGAAACCCTCTGTGGATAACTTTCTCGCTGCATTTCTCCCCCCTCTCCCTCTCCCCCCTCTCCCCCACCTTGTCCCTCGCTTGGAACGAACACGATCGACGTTGGTCGGTGTTGGAAATTGGTCTAATAAACGTGGCCGCGCTTAACGCGCCTCTAACGGTACTCGTACAACAAAAAAACCGAACAGGAGAAGAGGAGGAGAAGAAGAAGAAGAAGAAGAGAGGAAAAAGGGAGACTATCGCGGCTAAGAAATCTCATATCGTTTCTCGTTGCGTGATTGCCCTCCATTCCCTTCGAAGAATCGGCCAATGTTAATCGTTTATCCCGATCAATTATTTAACCTAACCGATTAACGAAATTTATCGTTGAACGAAGAAGAGCAGCCATTCATATTTTTTTTCGTAAAATATTTTTCGCGAAATATCTCGCGATTTTTCTTGGCAGAGAATTTTAAAAGTTTTCCATTATTTCTAACGCGGGAAAGAATTAGGATCCGTAATCGGACGATTAAACATCGTCGAGTAACCAAGTGGTAAATTTAAAAGGATTTAAAATCGTTCGTAATATATTTTTAAAATATTATTCCGCACATACACGGCGAGTAAAAAATTTCGCTTTCTTTCCTTTGTTTCCTTCTTATGTGTTTAAATTAAAGATGTAACGATTAAAAAAAAAAAATTCAATAACGGAGATTAAGATTAAGAGCGAGTTGATTACATCGCGTGAAAGTTTTCATTCGGGCACTCTGTATTTAAACGATACAAAAGATGGAAGTTAAAATCACGGATGCGGTGCGGCGAGTATAAAAGTTGATTGGAGTTACGCAACGCTAAGTTCTTCCTGCTTGGAAGAAAGTGAAACGGATGCCGCCCACGGATGGCGCGGCGAACCTTAAGCCTCGTTCAGACATCTGCCGAGTTTTACCTGCAACTAACTCTTTCTTTCGTCGCCTCTTTTCGTTCTTCCCTTTATTTATAAATTAAACCAGGAAAAATTCTTCCCACCCGAATAAAATTCTACGGCAGTAGAATTTAATAGGATATCGTCTCCCCCGAGTCCCCTGCTTGTTGTAAATTCGACCAAGGATGGGTGGTGGACGGTCGACGGTGGCGCTTTTACGGCCAGATATTAAATTACGTTTAATAACATTCAGAAGTTGTAAGGCCGCCAAATGGGAATGGGGCGATTATCCTTTGTGTAGGGGAGCCTTTCCCCGCGCTATGTTAATTGCGCATGCGCACACGCGCGTGCGCGTGTCTTGGCTCGACTTTTTTTCATTAATTAAGAGCGCCACCGCCGAATGCCTTCAACTCCGTTGACACTGCTATTTTTCAGACTCTTTTAAACCGCGGTTACTTTTTCCTTCCTTTTTTCTCACCGTTAGTTTCGCGCACGACGTGAATTAATTTAACACGCCCTGTCTTATATCTTTTTTAATAATCTTTAATGATAATAAGAAAAGAAGTAAAGAGGACGTTTGGTGTGAGAGAAATTTTGGTTGGAAATTTATCCTCACTCGGAGTGGAAAAATTCAGTGTATCGGTTGATTCGCAGTCTAAGAGGCTAAGAATCGTTTACCTTTTCGACCATAAATCCTCTTAAATAAGACGGTACGGCATAACGACGATGTAATGACACGGTAGCCTTTCACGAAAGATTATGGATTTAACTGCATAACAGTACTCGATCGTTGCCCATTTGTCAATCGAGCAAACCCATCTTTTCCAACGAAAATACTTTTCAAATGTATTTCGCATAAATCCTTTTTTTTTTTTTAATGTA